>NW_027132328.1:0-38739 GCF_026122565.2 Emydura macquarii macquarii | reverse complement strand
GTTCCTTCACTTCCCGGCGATCCCATTTCCCTAAAGGATTCTGGGTGGTGGGAATACGACAGCTAGCGCCGTGCCTGGCTGCTTCGTTCTGCCCCATGGCCAAGGGCGTGATCAGTGACGCAGACATCAAACACCAGCGCTGAGCCTAGGCCCGAGGTCGCAGCCACACGGCCATCTCAGAGATGCAGACACACAGACCTCTGTCACCTGGCTGGGCAGGGACCCACACCCCAGCCACACGGAGACAAACTGCAAACAGACCAACACCCAGCTCCCCATGTCCCTTTACCACTGCAGCTACGCCCTCCAGCACTGCCCTCTTCACACCTGTGTTCACCTGCTGAGCGGATCCCTTCTTTAGTAGGTCTGGTGGGGAGCTGGGTCCTTTGGGGCAGAGTTTCTGGCTAGGGAAAGGGAGCCGGGCACTGGAATTTGGAGAGTGGGTCCTGGAGGAGAGCCAGTGACATGGGGACAAGGGCGTGGGAGTGTCTTGCTCAGGGTTAGCAAGATAGGGCCAGGAGCAGTGACTGCATGGCAGTAGTTATTGGGGGGCGAGGGAGGATTTCCAGTGAACACATGGAAACACCATCCTTCCCCTGGGCTGTGTCTGTAAATGGCAGGGCCTGAGGTGGGGCTTTTCCCTCCCTTGTGTACAGTAGGGGTAGGCCTGAGGTAGGTGACAGCTGAGCTGTGCTGGGGGTAGCGGGATGGACACGTACACAGTGAATGGGTACCAGACACAGGAGTTTATGGTGTGCCCGGAATGAGTGGGGGGAGGGGTGAGGACAGAACAGGCAGGTGGAATATGAGTGCGGGAGAGGTGTGGGTGCAAGTGCATGTAGAATAGAGGGTGTGGAGTGGGGTGTGTGTGAATGTATCGCTGTATGGATGCGGAGTGTGTGTGTAGAATGGGTGGCTGGGTGAGTGTAGAATGAATGAAGGTAGGTATTGGAGTGAATTGTATCCGGGCAGTATGAGGACGGGTAGAAAGATGGATGTGGAAAGCATGCATGGAGTGGGTGTGAGTGGAACAAACGGGCAATGCACCCACAAATTCATGCACAGCTGTGTAAATTCCTGCATATTTATACAATTCAAATACATGCAAATCCTAATTAAGCTTTTTATTTTGTTTGCAAATGTTGGCCTCTAGGCACCTTCTTAACGCTAATGTCAGAATAATCCTTTTTCTTCCACAAAAACCTTATTTTGTCTAAATCGATTGCACCTTTCGTTTAACAGCAATGCAGACATTGGTCCGTGGAATGCTTCTCCACTGGAAATGGATTTTCCACGCTAGTTTACATTGCCAGAAAAAGACCTGAAAGCGAAACCTTTTTGGCAGACGGCAACATTCTCGGTGGTTCATGGTTTTTTTTTGAATAAGGGCAGCATCCCCTGTTGTCTGTAAGTTCAAATAAACAACTTGATTCTCAAAGAGAGATCAGCACTCTTAAACTGTTAAACCTTTAAACTGTTCAAATGCCATATTTGCATTTTGTCCTAAACCTCACACGTTCACCCTCGGTCTGTTACCTTGTTGTGACACCATTAACGGTGTTGCACTCCAAAGCCCCACAGTCTATAACTTCTTCTAGGATTTCTAGTAGGGTTGAAGACTCTACAAAATACTTTATCCAACCCAGACTGTGTTACTTTTTCCGACATCCTCTACAGGACCCAGGGGAGGATAATGTGGATTTACCCTGGCCCGGGCCCTAGAAATTCTATAAAATATCACTAAAATATGTATAAACTTTGATTCTGTTACAGGATTTACTTCCCTCTCATTTAGTCTCAGTATAAGAGCACAATGCTAGTGCAGATGTCTTTGTATATGTTATTTATTTAAAGGAAGAAGGTGACACCTTTACATGTATCGAGTAGGACCTTGCACACATGGGTAAGTCTAGACTAAAGAGTTTTGACACCCTGTTGATCTGTTGTTAACTGAGAGTTAATTTGGGTTAATTGCCAAACAACTTTTAAAATAGCAAAGACAAGGAGAGTTCTATGGCACTTCAAAGACTAACAAATGTAATATTTGTAGACATAAGCTTTCGAGAGACTTAGCTCTCTTCTTCAGAGCTAAGTCTCGCGAAAGCTTATGTCTACAAATATTAAATTTGTTAGTCTTTGAAGTGCCACAGAACTCTCGTTGTCTTTGCTGTATACAGACTAACACGGCTACCCCTCTGGAACTTCTAAAATGCTAACTTCGACACTTGACAAATGTTTTCTCCAGGGTTGAGCCCTAGGGTGAAGCACAAACCTTTGCCCCCTTGTCTTCAAGGTGTGGCTTCTCCAGCTGGAGACCTAGAGCGCGTTAACGCCCTTGCTGTAAAACCCGACTGCAGACAAAGCTCTCGAGTGTTCCTGTGGCTAGGCAAGGTCAGCCGTGCAGTGGAGAGGGGACACAGCGCTGACCTCACCCAGCTACAGCGGAGAGAAAACTACAGAGTTCCTTGTCACTGAAAATAACAGCTACAAAACTGTCCCAGTAGGAAGATGCCAGGCGGCTCTTGGTGGTTTTCCACCAAAATGAGCCAGTGTTTACTCTGAGCCAGTATTTACCAATCAAAGTATCAAGTATTTACCAATCCAAGCGAGCACCCGAATCACTGGGCTAAACGCTATGAGGGAAGATCTCCCCGTCTCCTATCCTCACCCCCTGCTTTTTGTGTAAGTTTCTCTTCAGTGCTGACCTGGTTAGCAAGATCCAAGCACACCTACCAGATCAGGTCCCACAGGTGAGGCAGATGGAGGAACGTGTGTCTTCCCCTGGGTCATGCAGTGCTCTGGGGCTGGCATGGGGCTGCAGGGCACATGCTCAGAGGCAGACACGTAGGAGCCGAGGGAATTGGTTACTGCAAAACTGTAGGTGCTGAGCCGGTTTATGCACCTGCAGGGTTCAGGAGCGGCTGAGCAGGGGCTTTGTGAATCCTGGTGGGGCTTGATTCTGGGATTTAGGTGCCTAAAGCGGCAGCTAGGTAGGGCTAGCTGGGTAGAGATCAGCTGCCCTGGCAATCTCCACAAAGAGGTGAACAGCTTTCTGCTTTGGAGACTCACCTGATGTTAGGAAGGAATCATCTTGGTGGCTGTGTCAGTAGAGGAGGGATCTTTACAACGACCAGTCAGGGATGTTAGCACTCTGTGGGAATAGTTGTGGTCAATGTACTTAATGATGTACATGCGAGGAAAATAAGTGAATTTTTTTTGTTTTCGCTACTTGTGGCTTAAAATATTTCTGTAGCTTCCTGCCTGCCCCAAAGCATCTCTAATTTCCTAACAAACTAGAGCTCTGAAATCAGCTCAGCAGAAAATATTAGACTTTTCATTCTGTGCACCAGATTCTACCCTCTGATATGAAAATTTGCATAACAAAAGTGCCTAGAGATCCCAGCCCTTGTGCTAGGGGCTGCACATAAGGAAGATGTCCAAATCCCCAAAAATTACAGTCTGAGGCAGATGAAGGTTGGTAGAAGAGATACAGGTCAGGGGACTAGCTCATTGTCACACACAGCAGGACAGGGGCAGAGCTGGGAGGAAAGCCTAGGTCTCCTGATTCCCAGTCAGTTGCCTTATCCACTGGACCACACTCCCCCACCCTTCCACAGGTACTGGACAGATGTAACTGCAGGCAGATTGGTATCATTGTCTAAGCCACAGAGCAACCTGTTGGCAAGAGATGAATGCAGCAGAAGTGTCAGTAATTACATTAATGAAGAGTAAGAATGGAACGCTGTTACTATACCTGACTTTCCTGAAGTGGCTCTGATTTCCTGGCAGGTGTCTGGCCCGAACAAGAGATGTCCTGCCGTTGTAGCATTTAATCCGCAATGTTTATAGCCCAGGAAATGCCTGACTTTATCTAAGAATCTTCCCTGCTGACTTTCACTTTCAGAATTAATGGGTGTTTGGTTTTTTAGCAGTAAGGGGCTGATCTAAATCCCACTGAGTCAATGGAAAGAGCCCATTGATTTCACCGGGCTTCGGATCAGGTTTATACAGAGCCAAAAAGTTAATATAAGCTAGCGCCGGGCTGTTGAATATTCCCAATACCGCCTAGTTCCAAATGTAGCCACAAAACTACCTCCGTTTATCCTCTGTGAGTCCTGTTCTCGGATCCTCCCTGTCCCATATGCTAAAGCCAAGAAAGAAAGACCCCAAACGATGCAGTTCTCTAGGGGCAGCAGCTCACTTAGACATCAGATGAAACACCACATGGATAAATGTTTAAACACTGGTGTTGAAAGGTTGGATTTGATTGGGTTGCGTAGAAGTGCACTTTAATTAAAACTGCAGAAGGGAACGGGCTGAGAATGAGGGGAGGGAAAAATAACCAGAATGAAGGTGTAAGGAAGCTTTTCCCCAACCTTAGGGATTTGGAGAACATGTTGAAATATACAGCAGAGCACGCCAGCCGGCTCCAGCAGCAGCAGCTGTTACAAATGGTGGCCATCCTGCCTCTGTCCTGGGAACTGTCTGTGCAGCAACAGCAACTGCAACAGCAGCTCACACACCATAAGGTGGCCCTTCTGTGACCTCTCACGGTGACTGGGTCTTCTGCTGGGGACCTGGTGGACGTAGCTCCGCTGACTGCAGCCCTACAGGTCCAATGAAGGTGGGGTCCAAAGATGACCCAGATGCTGTTCCTGAGCTGTGTGAATGGCTGCTGGGCGTCGTGCAGGGCTGCCAGAACGCAGGGTGCTGCTGGTGGCCCCACATTTGACTGGGGCAGCCCAGGTCAACTCTTGTCGCCTGGATCCTGAAGCAGAGCAGAATTACCCGTTAATCTAAGTTGCCATTTTGGACCATTTAGTGGCTCTGAAAAGACCATCTGCCAGCACCTCCGGGACCAGAAATATCCCTGGGAGCCCAGCCCGTGGGTGTAGCACAGAACCTGCAGGGCTCCTGCTAGGGGTGTCTCAGAGCAGACGCCAGGACGGGTCCAGGTGGCTGAAAGGATCCTGCGAGAGCAGTTTGCCCAGATACGCCCAGCTGGGAGCAGACACGGCACCGTGAGGCACTGACCTGAGATGGGGTTTAGCTGGCAGGTGTTTACACATATTACACCAGCATTTACCGTCAGATTGTAATCCCATCAGAGAGTATTACATTTGCTTGGCATACCCTGGTTTCCAGGAAATCACAGTGATGGGCGTTAAACGGAGTTAGATACTAATATCATAGAATAGTGGCAGGGCCGGCATTCGGGAAAATGGCACCCTGGCAAAGTTGTATTTTGGCACTGCCCATTCCCTCAGACACCCAGAGCTCCTCATCCTCCCAGACTCCTCCCTGGGGGGCCCCACGGGCTCCCCGCAGCGTTTAATTTGTATTGACAGTGGTGCCAGGAACCGATCCTGCAACCTTCAGGAGTTCAGTGGGATGACGGTGGGCTCCTGGCAGAGTAAAGGTTTCCGGCTCAAATCTTTGGCTCCTGCTGAGAGGTTTCTGCAGGCTCCCAAGAACAAAGTAAGTGAAGGAGAGAACCCAGCAGACAGAGCGGGAGAGGGACCCAGTGCAGAGAAGCTGAGAGATGATCGTCACTGATCAAATTGAACGTGGTTTCAGGCTTCTAAAGGGAGATGTCATGTAGGTCTGAGATTATTTGTAAATAATAATGAATAAACCCTTCATCCCAACTCCTGCATCCCTAGTCCCTGCACATCTCTCCTGTGCCCTCTTCTCCCCTAACTCTTGCGCTCCCCCCAGTGCCCCTAACCCTGCACTCCCTGCCCCCCTCCACACCCATCTCGGGAAACAGACCTGCATGCATGGAGCAGCTGGTCTCGCTGTTCACTCCAACACTGCTCCTGTGCACACCCCTGGGGATCTCTGGGTGGGGGGGAGTGAGGAGCAACATCAAGGCTCCCTGCATCTAGGTCACTTCTCGCCCCGCTTTGGCTGCATGAGGGCAAGGCAGGAGAGCAGCAGCTCCTGATGCTCACCTCACAGCACAGGCCAGGTGGGAAAATGACCTGGATGCAGGGAGCGCTTGGGGAGTGCAGATGACTGTTGGGGGGAGATGAAGAGGAAATGCAGGTCACAGGTGTTTGGTTTCTCTGCTCCCTGTCTGTGCATTGTGAGATGCAAGTTCTGTATCTTGTGGCTGAGATGTAGAGCTATGAAAACTTTTAAGCAATTTCCAGGTCCCAGTTCTGAACGAATATCTCCTGGGAGATTCACACCATCCCATGATCCTCTATTGTTACTTCTAGCAGGTATTCTGGATCTTTTTCTCTTCCATGAGAGCCAACATTTCACCCTTAGCACAGAGATGTCCTGGTTCTGCAAGCCTCCTCATTCGCTGCAGTTCAGCCAGTGTTGCTGTTCGTTCACACTAAGTGGGCCAAAAGAAATCTGATGAGGTTCAACAAAGAAAAGTGCAGATTCCTGCACTTAGGAAGGAAGAATACTATGCACAGCTACAGACTGGGGACCGACAAGCTAGGCAGCAGTTCTGCAGAAAAGGACCTGGGAGTAACAGCGGATAAGAAGCTGGATATGAGTCAGCAGTGTGCCCTGGTTGTCAAGAAGGCTAATAGCATATTGGGATGCATTAGTAGGAGCATTGCAAGCAGGTCGCAGGAAGTGATTATTCCCCTCTATTCGGCATTGGTGAAGCTGCATTTGGAGTATTGTGTCCCGTTTTGGGCCCCCCACTACAGAAAGGATGTGGACAAGTTGGAGAGAGTCCAGCGGAGGGCAACAAAAATGATGAGGGGGCTGGAGCACAAGACTTATGAGGAGAGGCTAAGGGAACTGGGCTTGTTTAGTCTGCAGAAGAGAAGAATGAGGGGGGATTTGCTAGCAGCCTTTAACTACCTGAAAGAGGGTTCCAGGGAGGATGGGGCTAGGCTGTTCTCAGTGATTGCAGATGACAGAACAAAGAGCAACGGTCTCAAGTTGCAGTTGGGGCGGTCTAGGTTGGACATTAGGAAAAAGTTTTTCCCTAGGAGGTTGATGAAGCACTGGAATGGGTTACCTAGGGAGGTGGTGGAATCTCCATCTTTAGAGGTTTTTAAGCTGTGACTTGACAAAGCCCTGGCTGGGATGATACAGCTGAGGTTAGTCCTGCTTTGAGCAGAGGGTGGGACTAGATACCTCTGTGGGTCCCTTCCAAATTTATGATTCTCTATGACTTCACCTTTTCACTGATCGTGTTGGGGGCTGTGTCGGTCTCGAGTACTCTGGACCCTCTCCAAAGAACACCTGGAAACCTCAACAGGGTCAAGATTCACTGAGTGATGAGACCCCCCAACACTCTTTCTCTCTCTCTCACTCCAGGTGTAACTTTCTAAACCTGGCTTTTCTGATCAAAGTTGAGCTAGATTTCCCAATACCACACTTGGAACCGTGTAATATTGTAACTGTTTGGTTTGTTTGTCCCTCCTTTTATGGCTATTACTTTATACACTTGGCAATAAAATAATTTTTATGGTCAAGCTGGTTGCCAGACTCTCTCTGAACTTTATTTACTCTCTCCCGTTTCCCTATTTGCTCTGCAGCAGCGCTCCTCTTATTTGACAACTCTGTTACCAGATTTGCCCTTCACTTTGGGTTATGCTCATTTATTAGGGTTACCTTCCTGGAAGGGGGGGTGTGATTCTAAGGGTGTGATTCTAATAATGTACTGCTTGTGTTACTTGTGTGTTCATAGGGCTACAAGCCCCCTCCCAATGGAGCTATCCTGCAGGACCTAAGGTTTTCAGGGCTGGGTTCCTCCAGCACCAGGTTCAAATAAACCCTCCACAGATACACACACACACACATACACATTTCAGATTAACTGAGTGCGTCTGAGTGGACCGGGCTATCAGCACTCTCAGCCGACTCCTTATGTGTCCCTGAACTCAGCAGGCTGGGTGACACCACACTCTCAGTGGCTACCCTTATATGCCCCTTTGCAACGCATCAGAATAGAGCAGGCTGAGTCCAAACCGCACCTTTCTGGCTACTCCCCTTAACTGCCCCTTGGACTCAATCAGGCTGGGTCAAACAGCACTTGAGCTGCACCCTCATTTGCCCCTGGACCCCATAGGCTAGGCAGAGTAGCACTTCCTGGCTGTCCCCTTCATATGCCCCTTTACACCACAAGTGTTCTAGCAGTAACCCCCTTGATGAGCAAACCCCATAGGATTTTTGGGCACTCCAGGGATCTTTGGCTTAGATAAAAGAAGCATTGCTGTGGAGCAAGATAGGGACCAACAACACAAAAGAGCACATGCAGTTTGGAAAAAGAGACAGAGGGAGAAAGAAAGTGGCAACCAGCTTGATTATAACAGTTATTTTATTGCTAGGTATATAAAACTTATGATACTAATAGTAATACCCTACAAGGAGAGAAAAACAATCAAACGTTTACAATACTACACAATTACAGCTGGGCTATTGGAGAAAGCTAGCCCAGGTTTGATTACAAAAGTAGAAAGTTATACCTGGACTAAGAGAGAGAGAGAGAGGGGGAGAGAGAAAAGGTCTGCTGGGAGAAAAAGAGGGTGGGGTTGATCTCACCACTCCATGCAGTTCAGAGGTTTCCAGAAACAGGTTTGTCATCTTAGGGTCTGGTGTGCTTTAAGTCTGGCAGAGCCCCCAGCACGATCAGTCAGGAAGAGAAGACAGGTTCCAGTGGAACTGATGCAGAGTTTGGATCCAAGCATCAGAACAGAGGTTTGATTTCTGATAGGGGTTTTTTGTAGATCCCAGGTTTGTTTATGGATACAAAAGGAGCTGATCATCCCCGGAAGGGCATCCTTCCTTGAGAGAGAGCTCACAGTGCAACCAGGATATAGTGTTTTGCATATCAATACATAGAATGGTCTGATAACTGCGGAGCTGGATGTGTACAGGTGTTAGTTCATTTACATCAAGAGCAGGGGTTTCCCAACATGCAGTGCCTCCTGCTTCAGCAATCCCAGAGTTCAGTGTGTTCCCTGCTGTACCAATCCCAGAATTCCATGCGTGTTCCATCTTCGATGTAGATGAGGCTTCTGTTCTCCATTCATGTGCTAACTGAGATGCTTATGAGGCATGGGGAGTTGTCTCACCCTTGATGGGAGGGTTTCAGTGGTGTCTCCTGCCTTTTCATATTGAGAATGTCTGATTTCTGGTTCAAGGAGCCTGGCGGTGGGGGTGGGAGGCATTCAGATGAGCCAACGAGAGAGTTGGGGTTTTGTGCCCTGGTTCCCCAAGAACACAGAGCTGCCAGGTAACAACTCATTTATGAGCTCAAGTTGTTAGTGTCCAAGGGTAGCCTGTACAAGTTGCTGCAAGGAAAAATGAAAACATCCCTGCAGGGGACAATCATGCAATTTTCTTCCCATAAGGAATTTTCTTTTTACCCCCACCTGAGTGCAGCTGGCCTGTATCTCGAGACACAGGTTTATAATTCTTCTAACCATTCATCAACTTTAATCATTAGTACAACTGCAGATTAGCAGAACACAAGAAAGGGTTAGTCATACCTACAGCTCTTGGTCTAACTGATTTATTGGTGGTTAGTTCCAAAGGTTAATTATGCTTTGTGTAAACTCTCCTCTTGGTCGCAGTCTTAGTGTTCCACCTTTTAGTATCATTGATGTCCCCATAGTCTTATATTATGAGATGTGCCCAATTTACCTTCTCTCTCTCATCTGGAAGTATTTCTATGCTTCTAGCTACTTTTGTTATCAATGGTGTGTCTCCAGGGAGAATGTGTGACCCAGGATTCTTTCAACCCAAAACTCTTGGTAACTTTACTCTGTGCGAGGTGGTGTCAGGAAATAAATCAAGGGAGACACGGCCGTCGATCGATCGATGGCTGGCACATACAGTACAATGCAAGAGTGTTCTCACTTAAAGCTATATTTATTTAGTCTCTAGCACTTACAAATGTCCGCAACAGATTAATAAAACACGTACCACCCTCAATAAATACTGACGTTTGGGGTGGCTCTAGAGTGGTATACTGGCAATCTTCCGAAGGCCAATCTTCTCTCTGCCAGTGGAGACCCTAAGATGTCTCCAGGAAGAGATCCAACTAGCCCAAACTTCTACCCTCTTATTCATCTTCATTAGTAGACAAGTATCTACCAAAACAATTGCTGTATGCTCAACTCATCGAAGGAGAAAGGCAACAGGGAGGCCAAAACAAAGGCTTTAAAGACACCCTCAAGACAAACATCAAGAGATGTGGCATCGACATCACAAACTCGGAGATGGTAGCCAAAGACAAGGCTAACTGGTGAAAACATGTCAGAGAAGGAACGACCATTTTTGAGGAAAATCGCCTTGCCCTGGTCACAGAAAAACGCCAGAAAAGAAAGGACAGACAACTGTCATGTAGCCGTCATGCCCCATCCTGCCTTCAAATATCACTTGCAATGTCTGTCCACGAGTCTGCAGCTCGAGTATCGGACTCCTCAGTCACCAAAGGACCCATAAAAAATAAAATATATGAAAGAGATCATCCTCGACCCCAAGGAATCACAGACGATGATGAGCAGATAATAACACATCAACAAAAATCTTGTTAGGCCAGCACCTCCAAAGTCCAGCATGTCATTAGGCTGGTAAGGAAAACCACTACTATTGGAATCTCAAAATCTCTACAGTGGGGTGTGAGGCCAAATGCAGGATTCCTGCGCCATTGGAGCCCATCCCAACAAGACTTCCCACCAGCGGGGTGTCAGGTCTTGACCAGTTCTTGCAAATACCCATTTGATTTCATTGACATAACGATGCTTGGTAACCATGACTCTGCGCTCTTCCTGTTTGGCAAGGTGCAACTGGTTCTGCAAATCAGGGTTTACAAATAGTGTTTGAAAAGCAGTTAAATTAATTCCAAGGGGTACAGGCTTCAAAGAACAGTCCAGAATATTGTAACGTCTCTTTTAACTGGTTATATTTAAGTTCAGGGACCTGAAATTCAAACTCACATCCCACAGTGGGGTTCTAGTGATGAAATGTTTGCTATCTCTAGTCTTTGAAGACCTTTTTGAAGAAGTTGGGGGAGCGGGGTTAATTAACGATTGTTTCTTTAGGTAAGGTTTGAATTGCATATCCCCCAACCAAATTGGTTTCAGGTAATTCCAAAATTCACACTTTTATCTTTTGACTCTGGGGGGTCCCTGAAGCAGCACTTTTTCCATCATATTGGGCTGCATGTTAATAACTATTTTACCAAGGCACCATTTTGACCACGCTATTATCCAAATATTCTTTATCCCTATTATACATTTCTTGAGAACCCAGGACCTCCAAAGCGCAGGGCAAAGGAACCTCCCATTCCCCCCTGGTGTCACTCTCTGTAGCCTTGCCTCACCCAGACCTTCTTGTCCAGTGTTTGGGACTGAAAGTGATTGTTTCGACCTAAAATGAATTGGCTTTTCTCACAGTGCTGTCCGTTTCAGGATGTCAGTCCACAAATGAACACATTTGGACTTACTACAATTAAATAAGAGTCTGTCAGTTCCCACCCAGCGGCAGCCGTATCCACGTGGGTAGCTTTTACTTCTCCCCACTAACAAATCCACTCCCCCACAAGCCCCTTGTGTACACATGAGGATGGTATGGTTGCCACCAAAGTGGTAGGGATTCCATAGTCACCAGCGTAGACTATTTGCTACCCAGACCATGATACATTACCAGTTCTCGCTCATTCCCCACTCTAGTATTTACTTTGTAAAAGTTCCAGCCTTTCAGTGTTACTGAAGTGGGGTCTTATCCATTCAAGGGGCCTAAAAGAGCGAATTGTTCTCCTGGGATGTGGGGTCAGTAGTGATGTCAATGGTATTGTTCACTTTACATTTCACTGTCATTCACAGATAGTCTCCCCATGTGGCAGACACAAGGGGTTCCTGATTCACATCGCCAACGGAGCTGGTCGGCAAACCAAATGGCAGCAACAGCAGCACAGAGGAGTGCATTGTCTGCAAGATCTTCCAGCATTCTCATGGTTAATAATCTAAACCATTCAGCAGAACAAACTTTTCCTCTCCCTAACAGCGGAATGTCTCAATAAACGGTTAAGCTAAACTTATTAACTTTGACTCAGACCCATCCAGGGCTGAGTCCCTCTTCCCTACCTGGTAGAGGTAAATACAGTTCAAGTGCTCATTCCTTCTTTTCTGCCTAACGCAATATCCCCTTTAAAAAAAACACACTACACAACAGTGCCAGCAACAAGACAAACAACACAAAACACCCTTAGTTAGATCAAAGGGGGGAGCGTTTACTGTATGGTACAGCATTAATATGTCAAAATCATAACGATTCATGTAAGATATGCCATGTCAGGTACTGCTAGAAAGGATGTAACGCGCTGAGAAAGATGGCAATACTTATGTTCACATGTTATATCTGTAATGGACGTTATGGACATATCTGATGTACCCGTGTTTCAGCCTACGCTGTATAAGACACACCCCAGACAGAGAGGCGGCAGGACAAGAGCCCACTTAATGGCCCATCAAAACCTTTACAGAAGCAAAGAGCCCAGGAAGAAACTAAAGGTAGACCTGAAGAGTTACCAGGATTGGCCCATGTGACTCTGGGCTCCATTTTAGCTCCTGTAAGTTTCCACAGCCGCATGGCCAGACACAGGGTATGTAAGATCAAACCACAGAAACCATTTAGCCTTTATTCCTGTCCAGTTACTGACATATATCTGCCTCTGGATCAATTCACTTGCAACTGAACCGAAGGACTAAGGCCCATCCAGGTGTTGGATGTGTACCAGAGGAACTGTACAAGCCTGCAACTCCACAATTCTTCTAGAAACCTGATGTATAAGGACTTTCAATCATTTGTATGTATCTGATTTTCTTTGACCCTTTAACATTTCTCTCATGGTTTCTTTCTTTCTTTTTACAGTAAACCTTTAATTTTAGTTGCTAAAGGATCGGCTGGCAGCGTGGTATTTTAGGTAAGATCCAAACTTATATTGAACTGGTTCTGGGGCTGACCCCTTGGGGTCAGAGAGAACCTTTTTAGTAAAAAAGATAGAGTTAAAACAGCTGGTCTCTTTACTGGACCTAGTGCTGATTTGGGAGCCAGGAGCTGAAATGCAGTAAAGGGGGCTGTGTGTATTTGTGTACTGGCTTCTGTGGGGATTCAGAAGTGCAGTTTGTAAGTGGTTGGGAAGTCTGGCTTCAGTGCCACCCACCAGTGCTGGGAGAATCTGCTCTCCGTTTGCAGCCTGCCCTGACTTTGGTATTATCAGGTGGCTGCCCTGGGCACGGACAGGTCACAGTGGCGTAGTCATAGCAGGATCCACAGAACCAGAACATCTGGGTTTTGGATCAGAACCTCACGCTATTCCAAATTTTAAAATTTGATATTGAGAGTGTTAAAGGTTAAAATTAGTCCAGATGAGTGAGCAGAGATCATATGATGATATGAACGCAATGCAGCTTAAACAGCTATGCAAAGAGAGAAAAATAGCTCTTAAAGGAAAGATCTCGGAGCAAAAAATGAGAGATCTGCTCAGAGACAACGACTTGGAAACAAGATCCCCAGTTGACTCTCCCGCAGAGGGAGCAGCTGCAGAAGATGGGCGGCAAGCCGATGAAGATGTACGGAGTCTCCAGCGTGAGAGAGAAATGGCAGAACTTCGCTTGTGGGAAAAGCGACAGGCAGCTGAGATGGAAGCTGAGATGGCCGACCGAGCTGAGGAAAAGGAGCAACGAAAACAGATGGAGCTGATATTCGCTAAAGAGAGAGGTGAAGAAAAAGCTCACCAAAGACAGATGGAAGCAGCCAAAATGCAGCTCCAAATCCAGGAAGGGAAAGAGGATCCGCCGCAGCCTTCTGAGAATTCTTTGCTTCTCAGCAGCAGAGATCTGGAAAGGATCTGTCCCATTTACAGGGATAACAAGGATATTGAAGAGTTTTTGTCTACTTTTGAAAGACTCTGTAGTATTCATCAGATTCCTAATGAGAGAAGGATGCCTGTTCTCCTCACCAAATTGACTGGAAAAGTCAGGAAGGTATCTAATGAAATGGAGTTAACTGATGCATTAGATTCTGTAAAGTTTAAAGATGCGGTATTGCAAAAGTTTAAAATGACTCCCGAGTTTTATAGGCTGAAGTTTAGAAATGTTAAGCTGTCTGATAATGTTACCTATGTTGAAACTGCTCATAAACTGCTCGGGTATATGAAAAAGTGGGTTGAGGGAGCAAAGGCTTGTAACAGGTATAGCAGAGTTATTGATTTGTTTGCTAGGGAACAGCTCCTAGAAATAGCACCCCACCATATCAGAGCAGCTGTTCTGGATAAAAACCCCGATACCATTTTGGAAGCTGCACAGATTGCGGATGCTTTCATGGAAAATAGGAACCGGGAGAGGCATAAGCCTCAAGGGAAAAACAACCCCTATTCGTCGCAGGTGAGAAGGGAGGATGGGTCCAGGAATAAGACTAGCCCCAATTTGACTAGGAAGTCTTACACCAACCCAGAGATTAAAAACGCTCCCCCAGGGGGAAAACCTGCCACATGCTACCTGTGTGGACTGGCAGGCCATATAAGGCCAAATTGTCCGAACAGTGGGGACTGGCGTAATCCAAGGCCAGCAACCCCCGGCCCACAATTCATTCCAATGCTGTCACTTGAGCTACAGAGACTGGCCAGATACAGGGGGATCCCGCCACCTTCTGTTGGGAGACGAACACTGCGGTTGTTAATGCTGCCACTTTGGAAACCCCCAGCGGGGGGAGTGAGGGCTGCCTCACTAACTATGTGAGGGCAGAGATGGGAAGGGGCAATGAGGAATTCATAAAGAGTGCCAGGGTCACTGGGATTGTGTGCACGGGATGGAGGGATTCTGCCTCCGAGATCACCTTGGCTAAAAGGGAATTGGTCTGGGAGGATGATTATTTGCCAGATCGGAGTGTAAATCTGGTGGCACTGTCGGAATACACAGTAAAGGTCCCTTAGCCAAAATCTACTTGTAATGGGAAGATTTTAAGGTTGACATGGTGGTCGGAGTTCGGGAGCTTCTCCCGGCAGATATTTTAATAGGAAATGACATTGTGGTTCTGAATAGTAGGTCAATGTCGTCACT
Organism: Emydura macquarii macquarii; assembly: GCF_026122565.2. NCBI lineage: Eukaryota > Metazoa > Chordata > Testudines > Chelidae > Emydura > Emydura macquarii. The sequence continues at coordinate 23,692 of NW_027132328.1, read as the reverse complement.
AGATCACAAGGAAAATGTGGTTTTGACGTGGATACCCTACCTGATGATCAGGAGGGAATCGGGGAACAGGCGGGGGAGTCTTCTTCGGTGTTGCCAGCTGAGCGTGAGTTGGATGTGCCTGAGACGGCTGAATTTGAGTGAAATTCAGGAGTTTATTAGGGCACAGCAAGAAGATGTTTCTTTAGAGGGGGCCAAAATAGGGGCCCAAAGCCTAGCTCCAGCAGAAGAGGGAGCGGCAGGTTTTTCGTGCATGAGGGCTTGCTATATAGAAAACCCCCCATAGGGAAAAGGCAGCTACATGATGGAAACTGCCAGCAGCTTGTAGTACCTGAGAGGAGTGAGCAATTAAAGTTGGCTCATGAGGGTCCCTTTGGAGGGCATCTGGGCACAGACAAGACTTGTGACAGGCTGAAGCAAAACTTTTATTGGCCTCACCTATCTGACACAGTGAGGAGTTATTGCAGAAGCTGTGATTTGTGGCAGAAGCGCAAGAGTCTGAAGGGCTTTCAGAAGGTGCCCCTACAGCCATTGCCCACCATGGGGGAGGCGTTTTCCAGGGTGTCTGTGGATATTGTGGGGCCGCTCCCTAAACCGTCCAGGAATGGGAAAAGATATTTTCTTGCGTTGGTTGATTTCACAACCAGGTATCCTGAGGCCGTAGCTTTGTCTAATGTCGAGGCTGCAACAGTGGCCACCGCCCTGCTTACTATTTTTAGCAGGGTAGGCTTTCCCAGAGAAATCCTATCAGACTGTGGAGCCAGTTTTATGTCAGCTGTGTTCAAGCAGCCGTGGGAGATGTGAGGAGTAAGTCACCTGAAAGCTGCTCCTTATCATCCAGAGACCAATGGTTTGGCAGAGATGTTTAATGGGACGTTGAAGGCTATGCTGAAGATGTATGTGGACAGACACCAGAATGACTGGGATGTCTTATTGCCTTATCTGCTGTATGCGTACAGGATGTACCCCAACAGTCTACAGGTTTGCTCCTTTTGAGCTGCTCTATGGGAGGCAGGTCAGAGGACCCCTGGATTTGATTCGTGATTCCTGGGAGGGTAATGTAGAGGTACCAGGACACAGCCAGTGGAGGAGTATGTGTCACAGTTTAGAGAGCGCCTGCAAGATATGATGGATCTGGTTCAGCAGATCCATAAGAGAAGTCAGGAAGTTCAGAAGGCTTGGTACAACAGGCCTACCGAAGAGAGAGCTTTTGAAATTGGGGATATGGTGCTTGTACTAATCCCCATGAGAAGAAATAAAATGCAGGACATCTGGGACGGACCGTCTGAGGTTATAGAGAGAGTTAATGAGGTTACCTGTAGTGTCAGAAAACCCCATGGAAGAGGAGCTGAACAGCTGGGACATGCTAATAGGCTGAAAGTTTATTGTGAAAGGGAAGCAGCCGTCAATATGATTTGTTGTGTGGACGAAGGAACAGTGTCTGTCCCTTTGATTGACTTAGTTGCGGAGAGCAGAGGAGAGACTCCGATAGAACACATTGAGTTTGGGGGAGGTTTGGATTCTGCCCAGAAGCAGGAAACGTTAGCCCTGTTAAAGCACCACAGGAAGCATTCTCCAACCGGCCAGGTTGAACTGACAGGATCGTGCATTCCATTCAAACCACAGGGCCTCGCCCGATGCCCAGCAGAGCATATCGGGCCAAGGGGGAGATGCAGCGACAGATTCCAGAGGAGGTAGAAAGCATGCTGGAAATGGGGATAATTATTAAGTCAAGCAGTCCCTGGGCATCTCCCATTGTAATGCTGCCCAAGAAGGATAAAGCCATGAGGGTACGTGTAGATTACAGAAAGCTGAATGCAATTACACAGCCTGACCCACATCCCACACCCCGCACAGAGGATTTATTGGACCAGTTGGCGGGTGCAAAGTTCATAAGCAGACTAGATCTAACTTGGGGATACTGGTAGATCCCCTTAGACGCTGATGTCCAGGAAAAATCTGCTTTCCTAGTGGATTCTGATCTGTATGAATTCAAGGTTCTGCCATTTGGGTTAAAAAATTCCAGTGCTACCTTTATGAGGCTCATTAAGGAGGTTTTGGGCTGGTTGCAAAACTTTACCAGGGCCTATATAGATGACTTGGCTATTTTCAGTGATTCCTGGGGAGATCATTTGTACCATGTCAGGGTCGTGTTGCAAAGACTCAGAGAGAACCTTTTTAGTAAAGAACATAGAGTTAAAACAACTGGTCTCTTTACTGGACCTAGTGGCTGGCTGGGAGCCAGAGGAACTGGAATGCAGTAAAGGGTGCTGTGTGTATTTGTGTACTGGCTTCTGTGGGGATTCAGAAGTGCAGTTTGTAGCTGGTTGGGAAGTCGGGCTTCAGTGCCACCCACCAGAGCTGGGAGAATCTGCTCTCCGTTTGCAGCCTGCCCTGACCTTGGCATTCTCAGGTGGCTGCCCTGTGCACGGACAGGTCACATGGACTTTAACTGGCATTATTTTAAAAAACAAAAACCACACTCAGACACACACAATTCTCTTTTTCTTAGCATACCTTGCAGAGCTCTAACTATTTTCACACAGCTGTACACATGTTACATTCCTTTGTGTACATTTGGCGGCAGTTAATTTCCAGTGGAAACCCCTTATGTTCTTCTAGTGATTTTGACTAAATCGTCCATAGTCAAATGATTGAAATCAGATTGTCTATCTGCCTGCAGCAGTTATTTACAACGGATTATTTACAGAGCCTTCCCTTGGGGAAAGGGCCCGTTTTCTTTCAGAATGGCTGCAAAGAAACCAAGAGTTCTCTTCCTATTTCAGAGGGGTAGCCGTGTTAGTCTGTTTTTAGCAGAACAACGAGATTCCTGGGGCACCTTAAAGACTAACAAATTTATTTGGGCATAAGCTTTCGTGGGCAGAAACCCACTTTGTCAGACGCAAGAGTAGGTCACCTGAAAGCTGCTCCTTATCATCCAGAGACCAGTGGTTTGGCAGAGATGTTTAATGGGACGTTGAAGGCTATGCTGAAGATGTATGTGGACAGACACCAGAATGAGTGGGATGTCTTATTGCCTTATCTGCTGTATGCGTACAGGAGTGTACCCCAACAGTCTACAGGGTTTGCTCCTTTTGAGCTGCTCTATGGGAGGCTGGTCAGAGGACCCCTGGATCTGATTCGTGATTCCTAGGAGGGTAACGTAGAGGTACCAGGACACAGCCAGTGAGGGAGTACGTGTCACAGTTCAGAGAGTGCCTCAAAGATATGATGGACCTGGTTCAGCAGAACCGTAAGAGAAGTCAGGAAGTTCAGAAGGCCTGGTATGACAGGCAGACTGAAGAGAGAGCTTTTGAAATTGGGGATATGGTGCTTGTACGAATCCCAGTGAGAAGAAATAAAATGCAGAACATCTGGGATGGACCGTCTGAGGTTATAGAGAGAGTTAATGAGGTTACCTGTAGTGTCAGAAAGCCTCGTGGAAGAGGAGCTGAACAGCTGGGACATGCTAATAGGCTGAAAGTTTATTGTGAAAGGGAAGCAGCCGTCAATGTGATTTGTTGTGCGGAAAAAGGAACAGTGTCTGTCCCTTTGATTGACTTAGTTGCGGAGAGCAGAGAAGAGACTCCGATAGAAAGCATTGAGTTTGGGGGAAGTTTGGGTTCTGCCCAGAAGCAGGAAACGTTAGCCCTGTTAAAGCACCACAGGAAGCATTCTCCGACCGGCCAGGTTGAACTGACAGGATCGTGCATTCCATTCAAACCACAGGGCCTCGCCCGATGCCCAGCAGAGTATATCGGGCCAACGGGGAGATGCAGCGACAGATTCCAGAGGAGATAGAAAGCATGCTGGAAATGGGGATAATTACTAAGTCAAGCAGTCCCTGGGCATCTCCCATTGTGATGGCACCCAAGAAGGATAACACCATGTGGTTCTGTGTAGATTATTGAAAGCTAAATGCAGTTACACAGTCAGATCCATACCCCACGCCCTGCATAGAGGATTTATTGGACAAGTTGGGGGGTGCAAAGTTCATAAGCAACTAGATCTAACTCATCAGATACTGGCAGATCCCCTTAGAAGCTGATGCCCAGGAAAAATCTGCTTTCATACTGGATTGTGGTCTGTATGAATTCAAGGTTCTGCCATTTGGGTTAAAAAATTCCGGTGCTACCATTATGAGGCTCATTAATGAGATTTTGGGCTGGTTGCAAAACTTTGCCAGGGCCTATATAGATGACTTGGCTATTTTCAGCTATTCCTGAGGAGATCATTTGTACCACATGGGGGTCGTGTTGCAAAGATTCAGAGAGAACCTTTTTAGCAAAGAGCATAGACTTAAAACAACTGGTCTCTTTACTGGACCTAGTGCTGATTTGGGAGCCTGGATCTGAAATGCAGTAAAGGGGGCTGTGTGCATTTGCGTACTGGCTTCTGTGAGGCTTCAGAAGTGCAGTTTGTAGCTGGCTGGGAAGTCTGGCTTCAGTGCCACCCACCAGCGCTGGGAGAATCTGCTCTCCATTTGCATCCTGCCCTGACCTTGGCATTCTCAGTTGGCTAACCTGGGCACGGATGGGTCACAAGGACTTTTATTGGCATTATTTTAAAAACAAAACCATACACAATTCTCTTTTTCTTAACATCCCTTGCAGAGCTCTAATTATTTTCACACAGCTAAACACAAGTTACATTCCCTTGTATACATTTGGCGGCAGTTAATTTCCAGTGGAAACCCCTTATGTTCTTCTAGTGATTTTGGCTAAATCATCCATAGTCAAATGAATGAAATCAGCTTGTCTATCTGCTGCAGCAGTTATTTACAACGGATAATTTACAGAGCCTTCTCTTGGGGACAGGGCCCATTTTCTTTCAGAATGGCTACAAAGAAACCAAGAGTTCTCTTCCTATTTCAGAGGGGGGTAGCCGTGTTAGTCTGTTTTTAGCAAAACAACGAGAGTCCTGGGGCACCTTAAAGACTAACACATTTATTTGGGCAGAAGCTTTCGTGGGCAGAAATCACTTTGTCAGACGCAAGACAAAGTGGGTTTCTACCCACGAAAGCTTATGCCCTAATAAATGTGTTAGTCTTTAAGGTTCCCCAGGACGTTCGTTGTCTTTCTATTTCACTTTCCCTCTGTAACATTTCTACAAACGTGTTCATCTTTGTTAAATGTTAATATTTGCTCTTTAACATTCCCATTTGACAGTGAGGGCCTCCTTCTCAATGATTGAGAGTTCTGCTCTCTTGGAAACAGCTTCCAACTGAGATACGCAATGGGGTGTTCTTCGCCTCCTATCTCTTAAAACAGGACAGCCCCAAGCCCTACCCCCGAGAACTCAGGTTGGAGGATAAATCAGTGATCGAAGTCCGGGATGCAGAGTATTGGTTCCAGACACAGGGTGGTCCTTGAGGGTCCAGAAAGCCTCTTCACATTCAGCCGACCAATGTACCTTGCGGGGGCTGGTTTAAGTCAGGAGATCTGTCAAGGGGGGCTGCAATCAACACAAAGCAGGGTACGAATCAACAGTAATAGCCAACTATTACTATTATTAACTTGGCTAATAACCAAGAACTGCCGTACTTGCCTTTCCGTGATCGGGGCTGGATAGTCCTGTAGCGCTTGGACCTTCCTGACCAGGGGTGTACCTGGCCTCGGCCCTGGGTGTATCCCAATGTGTGGTTTCTTGCCACCCTATCTGGCATTTTTACGGGTTTGCAGAAAGCCCGATGGCATACAGGGCCTGGAGGACGGTCGCCACCTGATTAAGATGGTCTTCCCCGCCATGGCTGTATACCATCACAACATCCACATAGGCTGCTGCGTACACTGTGTGGGGTTGTAGATGAGCCATTGTTGCTTCCCTACAGAAACCCTACCCAAGTTCAAAATTCTGTTCCGATGCTTGGATCCAAATGCTGCACCAGTTCCACTGGGACTTCACCTTTTCCTGACTGAAATACCTTCACTGATCGTGCTGGGGGCTCTGCCTGTCTCGAGCACGCTGGGTCCTGTCCAGAAAATGCCCGGGAACCTCGACAAGGTCAAATTTCATAGAGTGGCGAGACCCTGCAACTCTCTGTCTCTCTCTCTCTCCCTCTCCCCCACTCTTTTGGTTAAGCCCATTTTTTACCCCTCAGAATCAATATGATCTCTCTCTTTCTTGTTTCTTCTCTTCCAGGTATAACTTTCTAAACCTGACTGGCGTACTCAAACTTGGGCTAGATTTCCCCAATACCTCACTTGAAACCGTGTACTATTGTCACTGTTTTGTGAGTTTCTTTCTCCTTGTATGGTTATTTCTTTATATATCTGGCAATAAAATAAATGTTATGGTCAACCAGATTCTCTCCGAACTGTGGTTACTCTTTTGTTTTCTCTGTTTCCCTATTTGATCTGCAGCAATGTTCCTCCTACCTAAGCCAAAGATCCCTGTAACACCCAAAATCCTATGGTGTCTCCTCATCAAAGAAGTTTCTACGCGGACAAGTGTGACGTAAGATTGGGGGGAGAGTGCTGAGTGTGTAGCATACGAGGGTGTCAGCTTGGAAGTGCTGATCGACCCTGCCTACTCAGATGTGTTCTGTTACACAATGTGTGTGTGTTCGGCTGATTCTGGGGCTGGAGAAACCCAGCCTTGCTGAACCAAGCCCTGCTGGGTAACTCCATTAGGAGGGGCAGAGTCCTGCAGAAGGGAGAAATAGAAATCCATATAGAAACAGAAGTGATAGAAGGAGCACATTGATAAAATTACAGAGACACCAGAACGTAACCCTAATGAATGAGTGCATCCCTAAGTGACGGGCAAATCTGGTAACGGCCTGCAGGCTGAGTCCTCCACTTAGGCTTGAGAAAGTATGTAAACTCTAGCATTAGAGGCACTGAATCCTCCCTCCCCTCCAAAGCCCTGGGCTCCTTCCACGGTAACAGGGAGAACCAGGCCCTGCATGCCTGGGACACAGGAGGAAGAAGCCGTGTGCCCTGGCTCCTCACCATGGAGCAGTGCTGGCCCCTGCTGCTGTAAGAGTGAACTAAGCATTATTTCAGCTGTGCTGGCTTTGTCTATGAGGGAGCATGGGCTTCTTGTTACAAGCACTATGTGGGGGCTAGGACTCCTGGGTCTGCCACTGCAGCAAAGTCACAGAGCAGGCTGCAGCTGGAGCTCACAGATGAGTGTGATGTGGTACCCAGTTGCGAAGGGGTAGCGCCAGCTAAGAGAACCCACAGTCCAGACCCAGTCTCAGAAACAAAAAGATGCATTTTTGACTATCAAAACATTCTTCAGGTCCCGTGGAGCTAGTGGATTCTGCTTTCCCTCAGTTATCATGTACATATTGTAGATACAGACATTTATACACACTTGGAGCTTCAGAAGGGCTAATTTCTCAAAGTTGAGGCAAGTGAGTGAAAGTAATTGGGAGGAAAAGTGTAGACAGAAAAATCTGAATGAACATTGGGCGTTCTTTCAGAAAAGTTTATTAGATGGCCAAAACGTCACAATTCCACAATGAAGAAAGAGGACAACTTTGGCTAAAAGCCCATCCTGATGCAGTGAGGAAGTGAAGGCAGCAACTAAAAATAAAACAATATATAAGAAATGGAAAAAATGGAAATGGAGAGCAATAAATATAAATGAGAAGTTACGAAGTGCAGACAATTAATAAGGGAAGCTAAAGATACCAAGGAGACTGCTATGGTTGGCATGGCTAAGGCCAATAAGCTTTTAAAGTATGTAAGGAGGAAAAGAAATCCTTGCACTGGTATATGACCATAAAATGGTTAATGATGCAGAAAATGCAGAAGCATTCAATCAACATTTCTGTCCTGTATTATGAAAGAAGCAGGATGGTAAGGACAGACTTTCCAGTCCATCAGTAACAAAGGAAGATGTTAAACAACTTCTGTGTTATACTTATGAAATAAACAGCAGGATCTTATTCAGGGGATAAAGCAGTATGCCGCGTTTATTATGAATACAGAAACATATTTGAAAAAGCAGTTACCTAAAACACACCCACCCACACAGTTCTGCAGGAGGGATATAATTACCATTCCCTTATTGCTCGAGCTGAAGCCACTGCCCAAGTGGTTCAGGGATGAGGTTGGAGCCGGGCTCTTGTCGGTCACGACACGATGCTCCTTGGGGTATGCAGAATGAGCCCAAATCCAGGTTTCTTCTTCTCACTTTTATATTCATCCATCCCCATTCAGGTCTATGGATTTTGTCATGTCAGATAGTCTCCTTGTTTGATGTAATCATCAATTACGTTTGATATTGCAGGTGTGACAGCTTTCTCATCATTTCTGTCTCACACTTCTGCTGTTCCTGTCCTTGGGTGTTATCTCCCCTGTTTCCCGGGGTTATCTTGATCTTCGGCCATCTGGGTTGTAAAAGTTCTTTAAACAAAAGCATCTTCTCTCCCTCCTGCCCTTGAAGACTGAGAGCATTACCTCAGCAATTGCTTTCTTGTCGTCTTATCTCAGGAAACTCAAACTGCATTCATACTTACTTAAAATCATTACATTCTTATTCCATCACATCACTGACAATTATGTTATACTTACTTACTAACTTAATAAAATCCTTATACCTACACCAATTCTATTAAAGGAAATATAAGAAATTTTCTTTATCCTCTCACTGCCCCATGATTAACTCATCAACCACATTCCTGATATGCATTGAGTACTTTACTTCACTTGTAAATTATCGCACTTAGATTCCAGGATGTTCCCAAACATTCATTCATAGATGTTTACAAGTGGGGCCCCAATGTGTCATAAATGTTAAATCACAAAATGTTTAGGCAGGATGTTCCCCCTCGTATGTTCACAAGCAGTCAATTATCATAGGGGAGCCTGGGGTGTCATGAACAAACAATTAATGTGTCTGGAACATGCTTATCTATAATGCCAATGCCTAGTTCGTTCTCTTTCTAGGGTGAGGATTTAACCCTTAAGCTTCACATAGTATCCATGGTTCAGACCTGCTTTGGTTCAGGCCTATATTACAGTATCACAGTGCTGGGGCCTGCTGGGGCCTACATCTGCTAGGGATACATATTTTTAAATCAGCAAGTCTGGATAACTTCTATCCAAGAATCCCAAAAGAGTTCGTTGAGGAGATCGCTGGCTTGCCAACGTTAATTTTTAATAAATCTGGGAATACCAAGAAAATCCCAGAAGATTGGAAGAGTGTTAGTGTTATGCCAATATCATTAAAGGGCACGAGGGATGACTTGGGTAAGTATAAGCTGGTTTGTAGGAAGGTGCTGTGGCCTTCCCCGGAGTCTGGACCTGAGGAAGGGCCGCAGCAGCCGGGCTGGACCAAAACAGACCTAGCAGCCAAGTCTGCCCAGCAACCGAAAGGCTGGGCCGTGCTAGGACCACCGGATCAGCCCAATCAGCAGCAGCGGGGTGGAGTCTCTGCCGGAAGGGGCAGTATAAAAGGCAGAGTAGTAGAGAGGAGACTGCCGTGGGAGGCAGATGTGCTGCCCTGCCAGCTGAGGCCTAGGTCGGAGTGGAGCCGAGCTGACACCAGGGACACTCGCCTCCCAGAGCAGAGGGCCCGACACTTCCCCGATCCTGCCTCAGGGCCTGGGGACTGGGTAGGGCCTTCTGTTAGCTGGACCAGGCCACCGTGACTGGACAGGGTTACCAGAACCCCGGGACTGGACCGAGACCCCCGAACAACCCGGATGGGACATACCCCCCGAGGCTGGATGGGACCTGGAGGAGCTGCCTGATGCCGAGCCCCCAGAAACGGGACAGGACCTGGACGAGCTGCCTGACACCGAGCCCTCCCAAGAGCCCTATGACCTGGAGGAGCTGCCCCTCACAGAGAAGCCCCCCGCCTTGCCACCCGTGGATGAGGAGGGACTAGCGGGCCTACCCCGGATCGAGTACCCCAGCCACCCTGAGAAACACGACAAGACAGATACCTGGGGATATGGGGAGGAAGTGGCCCAGGGACAGCCATAGCCATGGCTAAGATGGGGCAAGACCCCATCGGCATCTTGTGGCGGGAGCCCCACCGACTCAGTGGCAACGCCTCTGCCACTGCTAGGGCCCTGGGCTGGGACGCAGTGGAGATGGGTGGGCCTGCGTCCCCCTCCCTCCTTCCCTAGCCATCCCGGGAGAGCCTACGCCTCCATACTGCTGCAGATAGTGGACGCACTGCTTGTCTGCCCTGCCTAAGGTCCGGAGCAGTTGATTGCTTACTGACTCGCCCTGCCAGAGGGCAGGGCAATAGACTACTGGACAGTCCGCCCTGCCTGAAGGTCCCGACTACGACTCATACAGAGACGCTGTTCCCCATTTAGGAAGGTGCTGTGGCCTTCTCCGGAGTCTGGACCCGAGGAAGGGCCGCAGCGGTCTGGCCGGATCTGACGGCCATACAACACATGGTGGAGGATGCAGGCAGTCACCCCTGACGCATAGGGGACCTGCTCGCACGAACCCTCCAGCGACCGCCGGACACCGACTGGTCCAGTGATGGAGGCAGAAAAGTTGATCAAGTGGTGGGCGGAAGCCCAGCAGCAGCAACAACAGGCCGCCCAGCTACAACAGCAGCAGCAACTCTTGCAGACTTTGGGCACCCAGCAGCAGCAACTGCTACGGGACCTGGGAGCCCAGCAGCTGGAGCTACAGCGGCAATTTGTGCAACAGCCGGGTAGCCGCACTGGGACAGGAAACCCGGCCCCCTTCGAACGGGTTGCCACCGCCGCCGGGTGGGACCCTACCCAATGGGCAACACTCCTAGCCTCGTACTTGATGGGGGACCCCAGGTGGCCTATCGGGCCTTGGGTGACGACGAGGCCCGGGACTACCTGACGGTCAAAGCCACGATCATGGATGCCCTCGACATCAGTCCCGAGATGTTCCGCTGGATATTCTGAGAGAAGACTTATCCCCCCGGGGCCTGTCCCTGGCCGTGGCTCAGGAGCTCCGGGACACCGGCTGGCGTTGGCTTCAGCCCAAGCAATGTACCGCGGCGGCAGTAGCGGAACAGGTGATCCTTGAACAGTTCCTCCAGATCCTGCCAGCTCGAGAGCAGACCTGGATGCTACGACACCACCCCACTACCTTAGCAGAGGTGGTCTGCCTGATGGAGGACTTTCTAGCTGCGGAGAGACCCATCGGGCCCGTGTACTCCACCGCCAAACGAACCGGGCCAGCGGGACCCACACCACAGCCACCAGAACCCAGGGTCTGACCCCACCAGAGCCCCGAGGTTGGTCCTAGTTGGGCCCCGGTGAGCACGACCCACGGGCCCACCAGCGACACGCGGCCCCGAAATGCCACCAGGCGGGGCGGACCTCACGAGGGACCCCACGAAGGACCCGGGAGCCCAGGCCCCTGTTTCGCCTGTGGCCAGCGGGGCCACCTACGATGTCAGTGCCCGACCTTGTCGTGCACCTATGGCATGGTATACGCCGGCAAGGAGCGGGCCCGGAGCCAGTCCGGACCCACAATGATGGTCATGTAGGCCTAGCTGGATGGCAGCTCAAGGCCTTAGTGGACGCCGGGTGAGGGCAGACCCTTATCCTGCGGGGCCTAGTCCCCGAGAACAGGAGGACCCTAGGCAAGGTCGGCCTCCGCTGCATCCACGGGGACCTCAGATTTTATCCGACCTTACCGGTCCCCCTGACCATTGGACCAGAGACCCGGGTCCTGACAGTAGGGCTGGCCCCCCGACTGCCCTACCCGGTGATCCTCGGCCAGAACTGGCCCGACTTTGCTGGAGTTCTCCACCAAACAGACGACGGGCCAGGCCCTGGAGCCGAAGACCCGGGGGAAGGAACCCAAGGGGCCCCAGACCCACAAGGGGGCAGTGACCAGCCGGGACCCACTGCTGAGCCGGCTGACAAAACCGAGGAGCCAGAGAGCAAGACACAACCAACAGACGGGGGCACGCTGCCCCCTGATGGGTCCCTGGCCGATTTCTGCCATGACCAGCAGGAGGACCCCACCCTCGGGCAGGCCTACGACCAGCTGTCTGCCGTGGATGGGGTAATAATAGACCCCCAACAAGCAGACCAGTGGCCGCAGTTCAAGCTACAGCAGGACCGGCTCTACCGACTAGAACGGGACCCCCAGACGCAGGAATCCCGCGCCCAGCTCGTGGTGCCCCGGCCCCAGTGTAGGGCCTTCATGAAGCTAGCCCATGATATTCTGGCCACAGGGCACCTAGGCAGTGCTAAAACTCTTGCCTGAGTCCTTGCCTGGTTTTACTGGCTGGGAGTACAACGAGAGGTCCGGGACTATTGCACCTCCTACTCCGAGTGCCAGCGAGTGGCCCCAGCAGGAGTTCCACGGGTTTTCGGTACCTCCTCGTTATGGTGGACTACGCCACCTGCTTCCCAGAAGCTATCCCCCTAAAGAACGCCACCGCCCATACTGTGGCGGGCGAGTTGGTCAAGGTATTCACTCTGGTGGGCTTGCCCTGGGAGCTATTAACGGATCAAGGGATGAACTTTACCTCCCAGCTCCTGAAGGATGTCTATGCCATCCTCGGGATGAAGCAACTCCGGACCTTGGTCTACCACCCCCAGACCGATGGCCTCGTGGAGCGCTTTAATCGTACCAAGAAGCACATGCTGCAAAAATTCCCGCCCGAGGACTTGCGGCGGTGGGACCAGCTGATCCCACCTTTGCTCCTGGCTATCCAGGAAGTCCCCCAGGCCTCCATGCAATTCTCCCCTTTTGAATTGCTGTATGGCCAGCAACCCCGAGGGATCCTGGACTTAATGAAGGAGCAATGGGAGCAGACCACCTCCCCAGCCAAGGGAATGCTCCAGTACATCCTGGAGCTGCAGGAGCACCTGCGCCAGGCAGGGACGCTGGCCCAGGAAAATCTCCAGGCCGCCTTGAAGAACCAGGCCACGATGTACAACAAGGGATCCTGGGCCCGTTCCTTCGAACCCGAGGACCGGGTCTTAGTATTATTACCCTCGATGGAGTTGAAGTTGCTGTCCAAGTGGCAGGGGCCCTACGAGGTCCTTCAGCCCATGGGGCCCGTGAATTACTAGATCCGCCAGCCTGACCGAAAGAAAAAGAAGCAAGTCTATCACGTGAACCTCCTGAAACCCTGGAGGGAGCGAGAGGGGTTACTAATCAACCCGCACTCCCCGGACCCTGAATTGGGCCCGTTGGTCCCTGAACAAGAGGAAGTGGGGACCCCCAGGTCGGGGATGCCTTGACTGACACCCAGAGGCGGAAGGCCGGGCATCTGGTCGAGACCTTCGCCACCACCTTTACTACGACCCCCGGGAAGACCACCCAGGTCTACCATGTTATCGATACTCGGCCGGGGGAAGTCGTACAGACGGGCGCCCATTCGCCGCCCCACCACCTCCAGGTGGCCATGGAAGAGGAGGTCCAGGCCATGCTACGCTTGGGGGTAATTGAGCCCTCCACGAGCGAGTGGTGGAGTCCTGTCAGGCTTGTCCCCAAGCCCGACGGATCCCGGCAGTTTTGCATCGACTTTCGAAGAATTAACAGCATCTCAAAATTAGATGCCTACTCCATACCCCGCATTGATGAACTATTGGACCAGCTTGGGGAGGTGTGCTACTTCTCCACCTTAGACCTCACGAAGGGGTATTGGCAGATCCCCCTGGAAGCCTGCTTCCAGGAGAAGACGACCTTCGCCACCCCCAGCGGCCTTTACCAATTCGTGCGGATGCCCTTCAGACTGTATGGGGCCCCCGCGACCTTCCAACGCCTCATGGACCACCTCCTGGTGCCCCATTTAGAGTACACCGCCGCCTATCTCGATGATGTTGTCATCTACAGTTGAGACTGGATCGACCACCTCAACCAGGTGGCTGCCGTGCTGCGAACCCCCTGGGACACCGGCCTAATGGCCAACCCCGAGAACCACGACGAGACAGGTACCTGGGGATATGGGGAGGAAGTGGCCCAGGGACAGCCATAGCCGTAGCTGAGAGAGGGGCAAGACCCCATCGGCATGTTGCAGCGGGAGCCCCGCCGACTCAGTGGCAACGCCTTTGCCACTGCTAGGGCCCTGGGCAGGGACGCAGTGGAGACGGGTGGGCCTGCGTCCCCTTCCTCCCCTTTCCTAGCCATCCCGGGAGAACCTACACCTCCATACCACTGCAGATAGTGGACCCACTGCTCGCCCGCCCTGCCAGAGGGCCAGGGCGATAGACTACTGGACAGTCCGCCCTGCCTGAGGGTCCGGACTACGACCCATACAGAGATGCTGTTCCCCATTTAGGAAGGCACTGTGGCCTTCCACGGAGTCTGGACCCGTTATTCTGACATCAGTTCTGGGCAAATACCAGAAAAGCTGATATGGGGTTCTGGTGATAAAGAATGAAAGGCGAGGAATATTACTCCTGCCATTCACCATGGTTTTATGTAAATAGGGCTTGTTAGGCAAACCTGATTTCAGTTTTTGGTGAGATGATAAATTTGGCTGCTCAAGATAACTGTTTTGGCATAATAGAGTCAGATTTCTGTGTGGCCGGTGACATAGCCCCGCACAACATTCTGATAAAAGATCAGCACTTTACAAAATCAATGTTGCCCATATTTAATGTATGAAGAATATCAAAGTAATTGTAAATGGGGACCCATCCTTCAAAGCCGGTGTTTGTGGTGGGGTCCCTTAGGGATCTCTTGTGCAGAATGGTATTCAATGTGTTTATCAGTGATCTGGAAGAAAATATAAAATCATTGCTGGTAAAATTGTGCAGATGACACAAAAATGGGTGGAGTGGTAAATAATGATAGGTAGGGACAGGTCAGTTATGCAGGTTGTAGTGATCGAGGTACTTGGTAAAGAGGGGCTAATTTAATAAAGGGCATTTTAACACATCTAAAAGAACCAAGAGCAAAGGATGTAGATCACACTTACAAGCTGAAGGCCTGGAATACAGACCAGGAGCAGGGAGGTGATGTTACCTCTATATAAGGCATTGGTGAGACCATTACTGAGATGGTGTCCAGCTCTGGTATCAACCTGATGGCCTAATCTGGCTACTCAGAATCTCCACATACACGCCCTGTCCCTGGCTGGACTCTGTCAACTGCTGGACCTTTGACATCACCAGTTACAAATATCATCGGCTGGGCAGATGTGATATGAAAGATATAGACATGGGATGACAAAAACAGTCACAGACCCGCCTGGCCGAGACACAGGTTAAATCCATCAACCGTATGAATGAAAATACTCAGACGTGGTTTATTTCTTAAAAGTCTTTTACTGAAGGCATCAAAAGTCGACACAGAAGCGCTAGCAGACAGGAATACAAGTGACGTATCCAACATGAGCCCATTTCTATCTCTAGCACTGCAAGACAAATCCTATTTGGAATAGATCGATGAGCTTTCATTGTGATCTACTAATCGATAACCTATAATCAAAGCTTGCCCAAGCAGGTACCAGCTGTGACTCATCCTGTGCCCAGGGCAGCCACCTGATAATGCCAAGGTCAGGGCAGGCTGCAGATGGAGAGCAGATTCTCCCAGCACTGGTGGGTGACACTGAAATCAGGCTTCCCAACCAGCCACAAACTGTACTTCTGAATCCCCACAGAAGCCAGTACACAAATACACACAGGCCCCTTTATTGCATTTCAGCTCCTGGCTCCCAAATCAGCACCAGGTCCAGTAAAGAGACCAATTCTTTAAACTCTATGCTCTTTACTAAAAAGGTTCCCTCTGATCGCAAAGGGTCAGCCACAGTACCAGATCAATATCAGTTTTTTTGAGGGGCCATTAAGCAGGCTATTGTCCTGCCGCCTCTCTGTCTAGGGTGTGTCTCATACAGAGTAGTTTGAAACAAAGTTACATCAAATACGTCCCTAACTTCCATTGCAGACATAACATGTGAACATAAGTATTGCCATCTTTCTCAGCGCATTACATGCTTTCTAACCGTACCTGACATGGCATATTTTACATACACCTCAAGGCCCCCCTTATTCAGACAGCGTGATGGGGGCACTGGAAGACCAGGGGTCCAGGACTACTAGACAGTCCACCAGCCAAGCTGCCACGGTTCCAGGCGGGGGAGCTGCCCGGAAGCCAGGCAGCGCTGTGACAGAACCTGGTAGAAATCAAACTATCTCTGCCACAGGTTTAGATTATGACAAACTCAAATTCCAACAAGAAAACGTTTCCTTGAGATTTTTCCGACCTGCTCTGGTAAAACAGTCACGTGTGTTTCGTGCTCTCAGAGGGTGTCGTTGCACTGGGGATGGGGTGGGTGTAGCTAGTAGAGGAGGGAGCTGGGGACACACTTGGGTTGCTGGGTTAGGGGATGTGTGTTCAGCCTCCCAGTGCAGAACCTTTAGTGCTCTCAGGGGTAATTCTCCCGACATTCTCTGTTCTGCAATCAGCTGCACAGGGAATTCATTCACACAGGAAGGTGCTTAGACACCAGCCATGCCGGCCATACAAGAACCTGGTTAAATAGCCAGAACATGCAGCTAACCGCACTTATTTCACAAGCGGTTTCCCTGTATGTGACACGTTTGCCTGGGGGAGTTGCTCTCGGCTCTGTACTTCGGTACAGCAGGGAAGACGTTTTCAAAACAATGAAAACAAAATGTTTCTTTCTTACCAGAGTTGTCAACACAGACTTTGTTCTTCTCTCCTATGGTACAAACAGAGAGGGGACAATGAAACGCAGTGTGCTCAGGTAGAGTTTTCAACCTCATTCTACTATTTCCAAAGAAACATAGGAACTGTCGGACTAGATCCTATCAATGAGCTCCATCTGGTCTGGTGTCCTGTCCCCGACAGAAGTAAGGCCCAGCTCCATCCGGAAAAGGTGCAAGAAACCCCCCTCCCCCAATAATACCAAACACCATGCAATAATTATTTTAGAATTAGGGTGATTAGAACTGAACCTACTATCCCAGTGAAGCCTGCCCCATTGAGTCATATAATGGTGTTATAATCATAGAATCAGAGAAGATGAGGGTTTGGAAGGGACGTCAGGAGGCATCTGGTCCAACCCCCCGCTCAAAGCAGGACCAACCCCAACTAAATCATCCCAGCCAGGACTATGGAAAGTTGGGCCTTAAAGACCTCTTAAGATGGAGATTCCAGCACCTCCCTAGGTAACCCATTCCAGTGATTCACCACCCACCTAGGGAAAAAGGTTTTCCTAATATCCAACCTAGACCTCCTCCACTGCAACTTGAGACCATTGCTCCTTGTTCTGTCACCTGCTATCGCTGAGAACAGCCTAGCTCCATCCTCCCTGGAACCCCTTTCAGGTAGTTGAAGGCTGCTATCAAATCCCCCCTCACTCTTCTCTTCTGCAAACTAAACAAGCCCAGTTCCCTCAGCCTCTCCTTGTAAGTCTTGTGCTCCAGCCCCTAATCATTTTTGTTGCCCCTTGCTGGACTCTCTCCAACTTGTCCACATCTTTTTTGTAGTGGGGGGCCCAAAACTGGACACATCACTGCAGATGAGACCTCACCAATGCCAAATCTTTGGCAATGCGGCAATGCTCCTACTAATGCAGCCCAATATGCCGTTTAGCCTTCTTGGCAACCAGGCACACTGCTGACTCATATCCAGCTTCTTGTCCACTGTAACCCCCAGGTCCTTTTTTGCAGAACTGCTGCCTATTTTCACATCATTCTCCACCCCAGCATGCCTTCTGCTTGCTAACCTTTTGTTTGCTTTACAGACCTGGCAGCGCACTGGGCAGAGCTTTGCATTGAGATTTGCACCGAGCTCTGCACAGTGATGTCAGGTCTCTGTCTGGGTTGGTGCAGCTCCAGCCATCCAGTGAAATGATTCCTCACACTGTGCATGGCGTTGAATTTGTCACGGTGCATTTCACCGGAAGTTGTGCTGCCCATTCACTCAGCTTGGTGAGATCGCTCTGAAGTTCCTCGCTGTCTTCTCTAGTCCTGACTGCACTAATTAACGTGCTATCTGCACATTAGACCGCCTTCTGTTCCCTTTTCCACGTCTGATGGGTTTGCTGTGCCGTGTCTGAGGAGACATGGCTGCTCTGTCAGGGCTCCTGAGGACTCTGGACGGGGCATGTGTGGAAGACTCGCGGTGGTGCGGGGCCGTCACCCGTCTTTGTAGTGAGCCCTCTGCCCTGATGTCCAGACACCTTCTCTTTCCTCAGCGAGTGCTTGGGGCCGAGTGTTCTCCCACCCCAGCCCGAGGCCCTCTCCAGCAGCAGGAGGCGTGGCAGCCTGTCACCCCCCAGCCCTCCCCATGTCAGCATCTCTCTCATCAACTCTCTCTGCAGTGGGGTTTTCATTCACCACAGCAAATACCCCACACAAATATTTCTCATGTCCAGCCCAGTACTCACCGGTCAGGAATGCGCAGTTAAAATAGCTGCAGGTCCGGTTTGTGCTGTGGAGGACAAAGCTGTGACTCCCTTGTCCCTTGAACATGCTGAATTGCTCATGGACTGGGATTAGCACTTCCTCCTCCTCCAGAACGTGCGAGAAGTTCCTGATATCAACGCCAAAGCACGTGCGGATGGTGAAGACTGTGGCCTTGCCAAATTTCTCAGCTACTGCTCTATCAGTAGACGAAGAGGCAAAGTATCCAAACCTGATGATACCTGAACCCGTGTGTGGTACGTCAGTGCCCCGGTACACTGTTGTGTTGTACATCACACCACAGCTCCCTCGTAAGAGCCGCAAAGCTCTTGTCAAATAATAATGAAAGGCTTTGAAATGGAATTTGTCCATGTAATCAGCTGGAGATTTCCCAATCTCTCTCACTGCCTGATTAAGTTCTTTATGAAAGTCATTGTCAGTATAGGCTATTATGGCTCTTCCATGCTCATCAAAAAAGCCTGGGGGCAGAGAAAGCTTCGTCTTTACACTTTGCCATGTTTGCTCTGAGTTTTTCCATACTGTGCTAAACCGTGTGGACATGGACTTTTCTTTCTCCAGCAGCCCAGGTGCACGTCCATCCATCTCTACTTCACATCCTATGTACTGGTCATCAAAAGCATCCGGCATCATGCTCAGCTTGACCTGGCATGTGGCCTGGGAGAACAAAGGAAACATACGGCAGCCTTAGCATTTGTGTTACAACAGTGCCTAGAGCAGCGGTTCTCAAAGTGGGGGGCACGGGGCAGGGGACAGAGCGGCTCAGCTCCACCCTCCCTGGAGACGGAAGAGGCCCTCGCCGCCCACCTCCTGCAGCACCAGCAGCCCCCTGCCACTGCCTGGCACGCTCCACACACTGCTGCCGCCCCTGCACCCTGCTTCCTGCGCTGCTGCTGGGGCTCGCTGCCCCCCACTGCTCCTGCACCCCATGCTGCTGCTGCTGGCCTTGTGCTGCTGCCCCTGCTCCCCACTTCCTGTGCTGTAGGCCCTGTGGTTTTCTGAGGGGGGGGCTCAGGAGAAGTGGGGGGCACAATTGTTAGGGCCAACAGCGTGGGAAGTGTACCCCTGTTTTTTCTGAAAGGGCCCCCCACTTTCAGAAGGGGAACGGTGGGTGCGATTCTTGGGGGGGGACACGATTGTTAGACAAAAGCCCAACAGGGGCAGCTCCATTTAAAAAGTACGAGAACCACTGGTCTAGAGATCAGACTAGGCTCAGGGCCCCAGTGTGCTCGGCCCTGTACAAACAAACGAAGAGACGGCCTCTGCCCCTAGAAGTTCACCTGCGTAGCTCCCAATAGACAAGACAGGTGAGAGGAGGGAGGCAGGGATGGAGATGGCAGCAGTGTCAGCAATGTGTTGCCTGGCAAGTGCCATATTGATGCCACAATTTCCGGGCGGGCGGGCGGGCAGGAGGAGTGCAGTGCAGTGCAGTGCAGTGCAGTGTAGTGCAGTGCAGCGGGTGCGCTGGGTTTGCACTGCCTGTAGCACTAGCTGAACACTGCCTGTGCCCTGCTTATGGGGGATGTTTGCTGGACACATTGGCTCGGGTTAGCGGGGGCTGTTGGGAACAAGAAGCAGGACTGGCTGGCATGGCTCACGAGAAGCCACTGCTCAGCACACGCTGGAGGGTGGTTGGGGCAGTGCCAGGACTGTGACCTGTGAAGACGTTATTCCTCTAGCGCTGACCTGCAGGGCTGGTCTGAACCGGGCAGGCAGAGGCTGGCAGTGCGGTGCAGGCAGCAAGAGAACTGCGGGGGTGTAACAAGGACGCGCTCGTAAGAGCGGCAGGGAGTTGTTCGGGGAGCCAGGCTCAGACACGGGTCCCATTGGGGTGCGGGAAAAAATGAAGCCTGCCTGGATTAGCCCCAGGTGAGTGTGAACTCACCGATGTGAGTGTGGACCTTGGATCGTTTTAAAATCCTTTTGCTCTAAACATTTTGTTCCTACAGGAAATGAACAACACTTTGGTGTCAGCAGGTGTCTGGGCACGACACACGACGCACCGCTGGGCACCGACTTCCCATGGGACGAGCTGCAGGTGCCTGAACTCAGACGGAGCCGCTGGGTAAGCACGGTGCACACACAGGGCAATACAGCCCAGGGCCCTGTCTGAGAGCGGGAGAATCACTGCATGACCCACAGAGCAGTGCCCAGGAATAGAAGATGCTCCACGTGTATCTCAGCTTCACTCGAAATGACGTTAGTCTGTTGTATATCATGTTGGGACAAGGTTTAGAGGAGCAATTTCTCAACACTGTTGTGATGGGTCGTATAATTAGGCAGCTGGTGGCAGCTGCCGGGGTGTTATGTATAACTGGGGATCACACCCAGCTGGGGTGGCTGGGAGTCTCCCCTCTTGGGCTAAAGGCAGAGAGACGCCTGGAGCCGGAGCTGGAGGAGGCCTCGGAGCTGGGGGCAGTGAAGCCTGGAGCCAGCGGTGGGATGCCTTGGGCCGGGGGGAAGCCAGAGGCAGTGTGGGTAAAGCCAAGGGGCGTTTGGACTGGAGTGTGCGGGGCTGCAGGGAGAGAGGGGAGACCTCTGCACTCCCTCTCCTGCAGCGGGGTTGGAACAATGTGGATAGTGGGGGTGCTGAGAGCCACTGAACCAAATTGGGAACCCTGAGTGTGCTGGAAACCACTTCACACCGGAGACTGCAGCAGCCCCCCAGCACCCTAGGCCCAGCACCTGTGCTCTCCTAGCAGGACAGAGAGGAGAGAGCTGAGGGGAACGGGAAGCTCCTGCAGGGCGAGGGGAAGCCTGAGCAGGTGGAAACTGGTTTAAATGGGTTCTGTTGGCTTGGGATTGTGTTGGGGGATCCCAGGGGAGCCCTGCAAGCCCGGCCCTGAGAGACGGCAGGACCCAGAGCGGTTGTGGGGAGAAGGACTGGAAAACAGTCTGCGGTAGGAAGGAGTCCAGGAGGCAGCAGCAAGGAGTTGGAGGGAGCAGACCTTGGCGGCTGGTCGCAGGTCCCTGGACTGGAACCCGTGTTAGGGGCAGAGCCTGGGTTCCCCACCCTGCAGCCACGGGGGAAGGTGGGTGGGGCCCGGAGAAAGGAATGAGGCCGAGTGAGAGGAGGGTGTGAGGACTGTGGGGCCAACGAGGATTGTGAGGAAGTTCGGCTGTTATGAGATGGACTTTCTGTGACCCAGAAGGGGAGGAACTAAAACCCGACCGGGCTGCAGGGCTGAGTCAGGGGAAGAGAGGCTGTCCGCAGGAGTCACTAGGCTGTGACAAGCCGCGACCCTGTGCCCAGCCCTGGGCAGCTCCTCCCCTCGTGCACAGCTGTACGTCGGGGCCAGGTCTGGGCGCCGCGTCAGGACAGACGGGGATAAATTGGAGAATCCAAGAAAAGCAACAAAAACGATCTAAGGTTTAGAAAACCTGCCCTGTGAGGAGAGATTAAAAACTGGGCCTGGTTAACCCTGAGAAAAGAAGAGGGAGGGGGGATCTGATAAGAGTCGTCACGTGTCTGAAGGGCTGTTATCCAGAGGGCAGTGATCAGTTGGTCTCCACGTCACTGAAGGCAGGAAAAGAATTAATGGGCTCAATCTGCAGCAAGGGGGAGTTAGGTCAGATATGGGGAAAAACGTTCCGACTCGGTGGCAGCTGAGCACTGGAACAGGCTTCCAAGGGGGCTGTGGAATCCCCTGTCCCAGGAGGTTTTTAGCACAAGTTGGACAAACACCTGCCAGGCTGGACTAGGTTTGCTTGGTCCTGCATCAGCGATAGGCTGGACCAGGGGACCTCTCGAGATCCCTTCAGCCTCCCCTGTCTGTGGTTGTAGGACTGTCGCATGCGTAGCCTTAAGGAGAAAACAGAGCGCTCACATGGGCAGGCTCCAGACCTTACCTGCGGGATTCCCAGCAAGATGTACAGACAGACGTGTGTCAAGGGGAGCAGTGGAGGTCTCAGCATTGTTCCAACTTCCCCGTGCGGCTGTAAGAGAATCCATCAGGGACGTCAGTGGAGGGGTTGGGAAAAGCGCACTGCAAATCCAGATCGCTCTGTTGTTCCGGTCAGTGACTGGGATTTCCCAGGCAGGAATAGCTATTTCTCGCATTGCAGCTCAGATGTAATGGAGGTGGATTTGGCCCTGGAATACAGTCTGCAATGCAGGGTGTGGGGCGTAGCTGTGGGGAAATCCTTCCTTCACTTCCCAGCGATCCCGTTTCCCTAAAGGATTCTGGGTGGTGGGAATACGACACCTAGCGCCGTGCCTGGATGCTTTGTTCTGCCCCATGGCCAAGGGCGTGATCAGTGACGCAGACATCAAACACCAGGGGTGAGCCTAGGCCCGAGGGTCGCAGCCTCACGGCCATCTCAGAGACGCAAACACACAGACCTCTGTCACCTGGCTGGGCAGGGACCCACACCCCAGCCACATGGCCACATGCAGACAAACTGCAAACAGACCAACACCCAGCTCCCCATGTCCCTTTACCACTGCAGCTACGCCCTCCAGCACTGCCCTCTTCACGCCTGTGTTCACCTGCTGAGCGGATCCCTTGTTTAGTGGGTCTGGTGGGGAGCTGGGTCCTTTGGGGGCAGAGTTTCTGGCCAGGGAAAGGGAGCCGGGCACTGGAATTTGGAGAGTGGGTCCTGGGGGAGAGCCAGTGACATGGGGACAAGGGCGTGGGAGTGTCTTGCTCAGGGTTATCAAGATAGAGTCTGGAGCAGTGACTGCATGGCAGTATTTACTGGGGGGAGAGGGAGGGTTTCCAGTGAACACATGGAAACACCATCCTTCCCCTGCGCTGTGTCTGTAAAGGGCAGGGCCTGAGTTGGGGCTTTTCCCTCCCTTGTGTACAGTAGGGGTTGGCCTGGGGTAGGCGACAGCTGAGCTGTGCCGGGAGTGACGGGATGGACATGCACGCAGTGAATGGATACGAGACACAGGAGTTTATGGTGTGCCCGGAATGAGTGGGGGGGTGAGGACAGGACAGGTGGGTGGAATATGAGCGGGGAGTGGATTGGGTGCGTGTGCATGTAGAATAGAGGGTGTGCAGTGGGGTGTGTGTGAATGAATCGCTGCATGGATTCAGAGTGCGTGTGTGTGTGTGTGTGTGTGTGTGTCTGTGTGCGAGTTCAGAATGGAAGGCTGGGTGAGCGTAGGTAGGTATAAGGGTAGGTAGTGGAGTGAATTGTATCCGGGCAGTATGAGCACAGGTAGAAAGATGGATGTGGAAAGCATGCATGGAGTGGGTGTGAGTGGAACAAACTGGCAATGCACCCACAAATTCATGCATAGCTTTGTAAATTCCTGCATATGTATACAATTTATACATGCTGAATTGTACCAGACCCAGGACTGACCCCTGCGGGACCCCGCTAGATCCGCCCCCCAGTTGGACAGGGAACCACTGAGAACTGCTCTCTGAG
>NW_027132327.1:0-38022 GCF_026122565.2 Emydura macquarii macquarii | reverse complement strand
CAGGCCCTAGAGTCCTTCACCTGCCCAAAGTTTCGAAAATTCTGCAATATATTCTTCCCTCTGTGGTTTCTAGAGGTAAGAACAAGACTGGATCAAGAGAGAAAATTAAAGGGCATTTTATAGGTAGGACAGAATTAGTAAAAGGGAGAGGGAAAAAGTGAAGGAAAGTTAGCAGAACAAACATACATGGGAAACAACTCTGAGCTGCTTTTAAATAGTCACATTGTAATTTAAAGACATGCCAAGAAAAACACTGTCAACATATGTTACCTGTAAATGACCAAATATGGAAACTTGACCTGGCTGGTTTTCCATTTTCTGGTGACTACGTGACTTGAGACACTGAGGCAGAGGGATGGCTCATTCTGAAGGCGATAGCCAAAGAAATTGCAGGGATATGCATTCTGTACAGCAGTCCTGGGCTCTTATTGGCTGAGACTTTCCAGTCAGCATGATTACAGTCAGACTGAATATCTAAATAAAATTAGTACAAGTCCCAGCCCCCAGCCATTCAGTTTTTTTTCCAATCAAACTGTAGCTGCAAGTGCCTGGTTGTCTTCGGGTAAGTCCTTCACCATGGTTGTTATCAAAGTCTTTAGAAGACATAACAGGGTTGAGGAAGCAGCACTGCCTAGTGAATAGTGTAGGAATGAAAGATCTTGGTTTTATTATCTGCTTTGACTTTAACTCCCTGTGAGAGTTGGGGGAAGTCACTGAATCTCTCTGTGCCTCAGTTTCCCTTTCTGTAATCAGGGATCAAGATACTGACCTTCACTTGTAAAACCTATTTGAGAGATCAAAGCTCGTTAGAATGTTTTTCAAACAAGTTTTTAAAATGTCAAAATGCAGCCTTTTTTCCAAAAACAATTATTGGTGAAAATCTTTAGATTTTTTTTTTTAATTTTCCTTTTTAAAAGAAGTTAGAAATCTTACATTAAAAATGTGGGTTGTTTCTGCCAAATGGGTTTGCGTCTTTGTTTTAAGTTTTCTTTTTTGCTGTGTGTCCCACCCCTTTTGTAACCCAGCCTTAGCTTTTCAACAGAAATGGTAAATCAGTCTCCTTGGAGGCAGATGGAGCAGCATTTGTCTGTTGTTGTTGCTGCTGTTAAAGTGTCCCATAAAACATCCTCATTTATATCGCACCGCTAGTGTGTATTGGTTTGTCTCAGACCTACCATTCCAGTGGCAGACAACACTCCTAAGTTAGAGCTACCACAGTGAAAGACTGAGCGGATGCGGTTTAAAGAAATAAGGTCCCACGGTTACTTAGTGTAGTGTGCAGGGGAATAGGCTTGTATTCCCTTAAATACTTGCGAGCCCTTCTATGGTGCGTGTTGTGTTGTGTTTTAGAAGACATTAGAAACCAGCCAGAGCCACAGTGTGTACGAATCTGGCAGGGGCACCATTTCAGCACACACTCTGCTACAAAATGATTGCTTGAGGGCAACGGTTGCAGGGTGGCCATTTCAGATATTGGTAGGGTGGGATTAGGTGCTGGAACTAAAGGTGCTGGGGGGTGGTGGGGGCAGTACCCCCTGGCTTGAAGTGGTTTCCATTATATACAGGGCCAGCACAGCGGCTACATGATCACTAGATCAATGGTTTCCAACCTGGGGGGTGGGACCCCTTTGAGGGGGTGCCAGAGATTCCAGGAGGTCCATGAGGCTTCAGTAATATTGAGGTGATTTAGCCCCCCTGAGCGCCACACCAGGCACAGCAGCCTCAAGCTCCATGCCAGCTGGAGCAGAAGAGTAGGCCCCCCGACAGCTCCCCCAGCCAGGCCCCTGACCACAGAGGAGCACCCCCAGGCTGGTGGAGGCCTGTAGCAGCCGCCTCCATTACGCTCAGTCCCTGAGGGACAGGAAAAGGGGGGGAGGGGGGCACACAGGGCATGTGGTGGTGGCTGCACCAGGGAAGGCTTCGCTTCTTACTCAGTTAAGAGTCATTTATTACTATTATATAATGTGGTGGTGTTATTATTATTATGATATGTGTTTATGGCCGGTGAGGGGGCGGGGCAGGTCGGGGCAGTGGGGCGGGGGTGTGTGTGTGTGTGTGTTTTACCTAATGTTCACTAGTGAGGCTTTCACTCCCAAAGGTTGGGAACCACTGCTCTAGATTATTCCTGGGCATGGCATTTTTGGAGATCTTTCCATCATGAAAGAAATTTTCAGATTATGTGCTGTAACTTGATCATCATTCACTACTAACATAAATGAGCTGATGCTAAACAACAGGGCTTAAGATGAACATTTAAACGTTTGTCAAGGGGAAAAGATGTATTAGAGAGAAAGTCTGTACATTAATTAACAAATGGAGGAAAGGGTGAAATTAATGATGGCTCAAAAATAGCTGAGATACTAAACTTAAAAAAATAATCTCTTAAAAAAAATCACTATCTAGAACGTAATTAAATGATTGATGTTAGCAGCATGGATCCACAATGAACAAATTTTGGCTGCCAAATCTCACAAATGGCTTATGTAGGATTTGGTTTATGTTCACTGAAGGTTGGTTTTATGCAAAGAGTTATGATTAAATATTAAGCTGGGAAGGAGGTTTCTAGTGTTTTGCTGTAAGGATTTGAGAGAGCAAACATCACTCCAATGAAATTCACTGAGGCACTCAAGTTTGTGAGACTCTGCTCCCCTCAGAAATATGAAAGAGTAAGTAGAAAAGGAGCTTAGATTACTCACCAGTTGGAAGAGAAGGACTCACAGCACGGCAGACACCCAGATACAAAATGGCTGCTTGATGGATTAAAGAATTTTTAAAAATGTAATGTAGTTGGTAACTACTTATGTGCTTTACTTTCTGTGTTTCTCTAACTCTAAGTGTAGACAATGGGAGGTGGGGGGAAATCAATTCAACTCCTTATAATTCATTTCACTTTCAGTGTCCTAGTAAGTGCTCCAATGTTTGGGTTGCACACACTGTACAGGAATCTTGGTCTAAGAACCAAGTCAGATACATTTCAGTCAGATACATAGCCTTTTTAAGATGCAAACTCAGAAGAAAGTTACCAGACTTAAACTCCAGATCGAAGAAATAAAAGAACAGCAAAAACTGTATCATCCTGGAAGTGCAGCTTCTCTGAACAGCAGAAATTGGAAGAGAACCTGTCCAGTTTATAACAATTTGGGTATGTGTGGTAATTACATAGTAACTATGTTTAACTAGTTTAATATCATACCCCAGTCCCAGAAAGAGTATGGATGTGAATCTCCTGTATTACCTGTAATCAACAGGGAGATTTCTGGAGAGGGGATGTATGTGTCTGAGCAGTCTATGGGAAGTGATAGTGAAACTTTGTTTAATCAGGTTATTATCATGACCCAGTCTCAGGAAAATTATGACAAGGAGAGGAATGTTCCTAAACCTGTCTTTGAAGAGTAATAACTCACACATGGAGGGAGCTACCCTGATCTCCAAGTCTGTATTTGGCCAGTGTGACAAGGAAGAGAGATTCCAGGATCTGGCCCACATGTCAGCTGAGCATAGACATTCATGTTTTCCAGAGGGCATTCACTCTGACATTTAGCCATGAAGGCTATAAGGTTTTGTACCTAAGTTTCCCATTTTTGCACAACAGTCTAAGCTTGCAGTGGGTTTTCTGCTGCGGGGAGTTCTAGGGTTGGTTATAGGCATTAGCTGTGAAATTTTAACATCACCAGGCTTTTCAACACAAAGTGAATTTTCATTTAACAAAACAGCATAACCATAAAAGGTTTTTCATCACATAGTGTGTTCTTATGTACCCTTTTTTCAAAAGATCATGCCCACTGTGCATTTTTACAGATCTTGATATCAGCAACAAATTGGTTACAAAAGTTAACATTAGCATTAATAGTAAATCTACTACAAGAGTGCATTTACAAGCACTTTTGTTATGCCATGCCTTCTGTTCAGATAATTTGTCTATGTGAGTTTGTTTAATAACCTTGGGGTTTTGGTGTTCTAACCATAAGTGAGGTGAAACAATAAAAGTATTCTGCCTTAACAGGATTAACTTGCTTTCCTCCTCTTTGATAACAGCTACAGGCAAATCTGTCTCCCCCCTGTCATCTGCAAACTTGCTGAGGGTGCAATCTATCCCATCCTCCAGATCATTAATGAAGATGTTGAACAAAACTGGCCCCAGGACCGACCCTTGGGGCACTCTGCTTGTGACCAGCTGCCAGCTAGACATGAAGCCATTGATCACTATCAGTTGAGCCTGATGATTTAGCCATTTCTCTATACATTTTATAGTCCATTCATCCAACCCATAATTCTTTAACTTGCTGATAAGAATACTGTGGGAGACTGTGTCAAAAGCTTTAATAAAGTCAAGGTATATCACGTCCACCGCCTTCCCTACATCCACAGAGCCAGTGTCCTCTTCATAGAAGGAAATCAGTTTAGTCAGGCGTGACTTTCCCTTGGTGAATCCTGTTGACTGTTCCTGATCACCTTCCTCTCTTCCAAGTGCTTTAAAATGGATTCCTTGAGGACCTGCTCCATGATTTTTCCAGGGATTGAGGTGAGGCTGGCTGTAGTTCCCTGGATGCACTTTCTTCCCTTTCTTGAAGATGGGCACTATATTTGCCTTTTTCCAGTCATCAGGGACCTCCCCAATTGCCCCGAGCTTTCAAAGATAATAGCCAATGGCTCTGAAATCACATCAGCCAACTTCCTCAGCTCCCTCGGATGCATTGCATCTGGCCCCATGGACTTGTGTATGTCTAATCTTTCTAAATAGTCCTGAACCTGTTCCTTCAGCACTGAGGGATGTTCACCTCCTCCCCATTCTGTGCAGGCAGGAGTCTGGGAGCTGAGCTTGTCTGTGAAGACAGAGGCAAAAAAGGCATTGAGCGCACACACACACACACACACACTCACACACACACACACAGTGACACACACACACAAACACACTTTGCACACACACAATTTATTTTCACACACACACACACACACACAAAGTCTTTTGCTTTTCTCAGCAGTTCTACAGCGTCTCTCACTTTGCTCTGTGTCTTCTTTAACCCCACCCTGCTTTATTTTCTCAAAAAAATGGATGTTCTATTGTTAATATTTAATGCCTTTATTTTGAAAGACATAATTATTTTCAGACTATATTTCAAAATATCCTAAATTCATAAAATTATTTTTCTCTAAAAACACATGTTCTGTTGCTAATTTTTAATGACTTTACTTCAAAAAACATAATGATTTTTCAGCCTTTATTTCAAAATAACCTAATGTATAAAAAACTTTTTTTTTCTAAAAAGGCCTGTTAACATATTTCTACCTTACCGCTTTATTCCTCTGTTAATAAACTATATTTAAAATGCAAAAGAAGCGTATTTTCTTCTGAAAAAAGACTTTTTTCTTCTAACCTTTAAAATGGCTGTAAAAGTGAAACACACACACACACACAAGCAGTCCTAATGTTCTGCATAAAAATATTTCAAAATGAAAGCACCATGCCAAAAGTCTACATGTCGAAAAATGAGACTGGAGGGAAGGACATAAACCAAAAAGGCGGGGTGGAAATCTGTCAAATTTATATGGTGATGAAAGGTATTAAGATCTTTACTGGAAGGGCCACATCTCCATTGGTCACAATTACCAATCTTCAAATCATTAGGAGCGTCACATGGCCACATACTCGTTAGGTTTCTGGTTTAGTGAGCATGGATGAGATTCTTAGTGAAGAAACCAAGACACATCCCAGATTCGAAGCTTTGTCACTATAGAGTTATGGCTGAGGGGATAGAGCAAATTAAGTAAATTACGTTACCAGCAGGTAGAAATGATCCCAAAGCCAAGTGTTATAAACCCAGGAAATTCACCACCCAGGGTACGCGTAGCACAACTCAGACATGGTAAGGTCCAGGATGCAGAGACAGGGTGTGCAGAATAGATGAAAGCAACAGGGCCTGAAAGGGAGACAGGGATGTGTGTGGGGGTGTGGGCACAGAAGGTGAAATGGCCTTTGGTATCTCTCCTTCTCTCTTGCTTCTTTCTATTAAGCCCCATTTGAAAATCATTAGATCCCTCAGTGTGAAGGTGCAAGGCCCAATGGACTAAGGGAACTAATACTGACAATGAGGTGATGGCCATGGTACAGAGCTGGGAGACCAGGAAAGGATCGGTCCTGATCTCTGCTTAGCCCAAAGGAGTGAAATGCAAATTGCAGCAATTAACATACACCTAAGATACAGTGGGAGCTGTCAGATCATGGAAGGGAAAGGCCCCATGTCCCATTCCCTGCTCCAGCCGTCACTATTCAGATGACAATCCCAAACTCTATAGAGCCAAGGATAGAACCCTCCCTAAAAAGGAAGGCCAAAAGCCTTGCCCAGTTACATGAGAGTTCTTGTCTCTCTGTGAGGTGGAGATTCCCAGTGGCTGGGGGTCAGGTTCCTGCTGGGCAGGGACAGTTGAGACCTCACTGTCTGTCCAGCAGAGAGACAGGCAGAGACAGCGGCTAATCTACCCCCACCATTGCCCGCTTTGGCTCATGCCATGATTTGAGATACAGTAGAACTCTAACCAGTTAAACCAGCTAAAACCAGGGCAAATCCCTGTGCATGTGGAATCCCCCAGAATGCGCCTTGTCTTATGTTAGCCATGATCAGGACATTTACAGGCATAAGCTAACCCGTGGAAGTAGTGCTGTCCCCTCAGCTATTCCCTCTCCCCCCCCCAAAAAAGAGGGGCTCTATATTTGTTTGTTGGTCTTTAGAGCCCCCTTTCCAACTTCCCCCACCAACCCCCAGGTGCGAGCGCTGGAAACGGGAGACCTGGATGCTCACTGCTTTGGTTTAACAGCGCAGCAATCCCATGCCTCCGGCAGCTGGGGATTGCAGGAAAACCCCAACTGTCCTGCAAAGCTGGGAGCTCTTCTGTTAATGAAAACCTGATAGATTTTGTCCGAAGATGGAGGTGTTAGGACTCCCTGCTCTTTCCCTCTCAGTTCCCAGACACAGTTTGCCAGAAAATAACAGTCCAGAGTCCAATCTGCAGGCTATGCGATGGGTTTATTGGGGCTAAACAAGCAAGCATAAAATCATAGCCCGTCACACCAGTTGGGCTTCCTTTTCCCTAACTGTATTTGTAGCCCTTCACACCAGCTGGGCCTATCTCCATATGTCGATAGTTTCATTCCCCCCCAACCATAGCTCCATGTCCTAACTATGGCTCCATATGCTGACAGAGCCCCCTCCTTCCCTTCCTTCTTCTTGGTAGGCTGAATTATACCTGTATGGCCCCCCTCCACCGGTAACACCCCTTGCAATATATGGTCACGTTCTATTCTGGAGGTAGTCTGGGGTCTTTAATACCACCTGAGCATCCTTTATACCTCATGGGAGGGGTTAGGGAGCGAGATTACATTTAGCTACAGTCCCTTTCTCCTAGTGTCAGCGTTTCCCTCTCTCTCTCCCTGAGCTGCTTGATTACTGTAGCAACTCCTGCTGGGGTCTGTCCCCTTATCTTCTCTTATTACAGAGAGGCGAAACTCTTGCTCTGTTTGGGCAGGGGCAAATTTAACCTTGTGCCTTCATTTACATTCTTGTTTGCCTCCTAGTCTAAAAAGCAAGGCCAAAATCAGGATTATTACTTAGTCTTTCATCTTATTTGTTCACAGTCTTCTAAGAGGAGGAAAATAAAAATCTCATTTTCCATCTATCTTGGGGGAAAAATCCTTTTAGGATGAAAAAACGAATCGGGCCGGCCCTGGAGCTCACTTAGGCATCACTGCTGGTAGGACGGGTAGAGCAGGTCCCATTCCGGGTATGTTGGTGGTTGGGAGGGATCCCAGGCTGGGAAATTGGGAAGAGGCTCCAGCAGAAAAAGAGATGACTTTGGAGCTCTGTCATCAAAGTCCAGCACTGGGAGAGGGGAGTTAGGGCAGAGCATGTTCTTTCCCCTTTCTGTGCCTCAGTTTCCCCACCCACCCCCAGGGCTTTACAGGTGTGAGAGGGTGATTTTGCTCTCACTCCACCAGGAGGAAAGCTCAGCTCCCAGCTCACTGCCTGATGGGAAGGAAGCTATTTCCTTGCTACGCCCTGAGCGTAGCCTTTCCTGAGGTCGAGCTCGGTGTCTCCCGGACTCAGGCTCCAGCAGCGACTGTGTCTCCCCAGCTGCCCTTGGCAGACTGAGATCGGCCTCCTCTTGGGGGCTTGTGCCCCTGCCGGGAGTGACACAGCCGGTTATTAGCCCCCAGCACACGGTGTCTGACAGTCCGTAGGTAGCAGAGAAAAGCCCGGCTTCCCCAACAGCCCCATTGCTAGGGTTGCTGGGCACAAGCAAACAACACGCGCCGTGACACAGCCAAAGAGTGTCAGCCATGCTCATGGGCTGGGGAGCTCTCTCGGGGGGCGCAGGGATGCTGACAAAGAGCAGGGGGCTGTGGTGAATCATCAGCCACCTGTGACCCCCTATGAGACGCTGAGGCCAAAACAGCTAAGGATGCACAGACAGGGGAATCACAAGAAACAGCAGGGAGGTTTATTTTTCCTCTGGATTGGGCCCTGGTGCGACGCTGCTGGAATCCTGTGTCCAGTTATGGTGTCCTCAGTTGAAGAAGGATGTCTCACGGGATGGAAATGGTACACAGGGATCTGATCCGGGGGGCAGATTCCTGGCTGGCTCAGGTATGGGGTCCCAGTTCTGACCTTGCTCTCTCCTTGCTGCAGGGGCCAGCAGTTCAGCCAGAGCCAGGACGCCCGGTACAGCTGGTGCGTCTGGATGAGGAAGGGGGTCTGTTCCTGGATGAGGATGCCCTGAGTCGCTGCCTGGAGCAGGGTGAGGTGGGGGCTGCCCCCGTCTGCCTGGTGTCCATCATTGGGGAGCAGCGCCGAGGCAAATCCTTCCTGATGAACTACCTGCTGCGCCGACTCCAGAGCCTGGTGAGTGTAAACGGGGGTGGGAGTGGGCCAAAAGAAATCTGATGAGGTTCAACAAGGACAAGTGCAGAGTCCTGCACTTAGGACAGAAGAATCCCATGCACAGCTACAGACAGGGGACCGACGGGCTAGGCAGCAGTTCTGCATAAAAGGACCTGGGGGTTACAGTGGACAAGAAGTTGGATATGTGTCAGCAGTGTGCCCTGGTTGCCAAGAAGTCTAATAGCATATTGGGCTGCATTAGTAGCAGCATTGCCAGCAGATCGAGAGAAGTGATTATTCCCCTCTATTCAACATTGGTGAGGCTGCATTTGGAATATTGTGTCCAGTCTACTACAAAAAAGATGTGGACAAGTTGGAGAGAGTCCAGCGGAGGGCAACAAAAATGATTAGGAGGCTGCAGCACAGGACTTATGAGGAGAGGCTGAGGGAGCTGGGCTTGTTTAGTCTGCAGAAGAGAAGAGTGAGGGGGGATTTGATAGCAGCCTTTAACTACCTGAAAGGGGGCTCCAGGGAGGATGGTGGTGGCAGATGACAGAACAAGGAGCAATGGTCTCAAGTTGCAGTGGCGGAGGTCTAGGTTGGATACTAGGAAAATGTTTTTCACTAGGAGGATGGTGAAGCACTGGAATGGGTTAGCTAGGGAGGTGGTGGAATCTCCATCCTGACAGGTTTTTAAGCCGCGTCTTGACAAAGCCCTGGCTGGGATGATTTAGCTGAGGTTAGTCCTGCTTTGAGCAGGGGGTTCGACTAGATACCTCCTGAGGTCCCTTCTAACTCTAATATACTATGATTCTGTGAGCTGTGGGTGTGAGCGGCCCCATTCTGCCCCCTGCTGGAGGGCTCAGAGATGCACATGCATCTGTGAGCACTGCCCTGTAAAACATATTCGTTTAGGTAGGGCTATGGCTGGACCCTAGCGTATCTGTTTGCCTGGAATTCTGTCTGATATTAGTGTCTGTCTGTCTGTCTGCCTGGACTCAAGCATGGCTCTCTGTCTGCCTGTGTGTCTGTTTAGAACTCAGTGTGTCTGTCTGTCTCGCTGTCTAGGAGGCAGTGGTTCTGTTGATCTGTCTGTCAGATTCTGGGCACACCTGTCACCATGTATTCCTCCCCACCCCACAGTAGTGCAATTAACCCCTGTTTCTGCCTCCGCCCCAAGAGTTTGCATACTGGGTGTAGGGGAGACCAGTCACTCTTCTCTCCTACTCTGCACGGTACCTCCCACTCCTCACGCCTGTGTTTCCTTCCAGCAGGAGGCGAGCGAAGCGTCATGGATGGGCCGGGAGGATGAGCCCCTGGAGGGATTTGAGTGGCGCATGGACATACAGAGAGTCACTGAGGGTGTGTGGGCATGGAGTCAGCCCTTCTGGGTCCCGGACAAGGGGGGCAAAGTAAGTGGGGAGGAGGTCATGGGGGTGTGGGGAGGAGGAAAAGGGGAAAGAGGGAAGAGGGTAGAGGGTTGGAAACACAGGGAACGGGAGAAATAGGGAGGGAAGGATGGAGACATGGAAAGAGCCCAGGATAACCTTGTGGGATGGATAATGGGGGGGATGGAGAAGCGCGAGAGGAGGGAGCTAATGCTGGGGTGGGCTGGAACAAGATGCCAGGTGCCATTGGGGCTGAGCAGGGGACAGGCTGTGGGAAGCAGAGGAGCCGTGACTTACTGGACAAAGCTGAGAGCTGACCTGGGGCTGTCACTCTTGTCCCCCAGGTGGCCGTGCTGCTGATAGACACCGAGGGCTCCATGGACATTGAAAGCAACAAGGAGACCAGCATCAAACTCTCCGCCTTGTCCATGCTGCTCAGCTCCTACCAGGTTGGGGGGCTAAGCAGAGAGGGCTGTGCTGCAGGGAGCGGGGTGGGGGTCCAGCAGGAGGCACAGTGCTGTAGGGAGTGTGGTGGGTATTCAGTAGGGGGTGCTCTCCCTTAGCAGACAGGGCTGGCCCCGATACCCTGTGCGGCACTAGGGGGTGCTGTGCTGCCCGGGGGATGACGTGGCCTGGGCCGGCTGTCACTGCTCGTGGCTGTAGCTCTGTCTGTCTCATGATTATTTGCAGATACTGAATATTGGCAGTCGGGTCAAGGACACGGATCTCGAATACCTGGAGGTGAGGCAGAGCAGGCAACACAGAACATGGCCATGCCGGTTTCTCCATTGGCTCCACAGGGTTATTTTCCCTCCCAATTGGTCCTGTGGGGAAACTGAGGCCCAGAGAGAGAAACTGACTCTCCTACGGTTACGTAGGTCTCTTGAGTCAGCCCACACAGCCCAGCCTGGCTCTCTGCTCCCAGGTGTCCGGGGTTGGCCACTGGGCCAAAGTTAGGACCCATCACTCCTCTCCAGCCCCGCTCTGCCGTTGATGGGAAGGCTGCTGGGGCCAGGGCCTGGGGCAGTCACTCTGCACCCTGCTCTGCTTTGCTCTTCTCTTCAGGCTCTTACCCAGCAACAGCCCCGCTGGGTCGCGCCCTTAGCAAGGTCACTACCACCTGCAGCATCTGGCACGTCCTGCCCTCGGACATACTCTGGGGGGTGGAATCTCTTTGCATGGAACGGGTCGGCTCGGGGAGGGATTGTATCCGTCCATGCTGCCCCGGGTCTAGTCGCTGGCAAAAACCTGGTTAATGCAGAGCGACGACGGCCCGAGGAGAGCCTAGGTAAACGCGGCGTGGTCGAGATCATTCAAGCCGTGAGCATAGCTGTGGTTTGACCCCGGGGCTGTGCAAAGAGTGTTGGTGGCATCTGTCAGCCTGAGGCAGTGCTACTTGTGTGGGGTGCGGGGTGCATCCCGGGAATGCCTCAGGGAAAGGACCCCCACATTGGGATCACTGATCTGACCTGCCTCCCAACTCCACAGAGCCCTGGAACCAGACTTGCCCCTCCACGGGGCGCAGTGTGTGGAGGAGGGGTGTGCACTAGATCTCTGTGGCCCCCCAGCCTCCCCGCACACCCCCTTGACCGGGTGCAGCCTGCTTCTCTGCGGCCTGTGAAAGCATCTCTGTCCATCTCCAGTTTTCTTTCATGCTCGCCGGGCCTCACTCTCTGCGATGGGTGGAGGGAGCGGCTCAGATGGGGGGATGGGGCAGTCAGACCCCTTTCTTTTCACAGGCAGGGTCCCCTCCTCCCCATGGTAAATGCCTGTGGAGTCCCAGACTCCCCACTCCTTTCTCTTTCCTCTGCAGATGTTTCTGCATGTGGCTGAAGTGGTGGGAGTGGCCTACGGATTGGAGCCTATTCAGGTAAGACAGCACTCATCACCTGCCCTGCCCCACATATCCCCCCAGCACCCCTCCCCTATGCGCATCGTTATAGGGACTTTCCGTGCAACTCCGCTGCCAATACTTAGTAACGCAGCATTGCCCCGTCTTCACTGTGAGGGCACCTCCATCATGCTGCTGGCTACGAGCCATGAAAACGGCGACCTGCCTTTCTATGCAGACCTCGTCCACCACCCGCCAGCTCACCTACCTTCCAGACGCCCTTTAGGGTCATTTTATGGCACCGTGGGGCATGCGGGTGGAATCTCTTGGCACAACGAGCGCTCAGCGAATCCCTCAGTCGTCACCGACCCCACCATCTGCCCACCAGGTTTGGACCTGCCAAGGCACCTGAGCTGGTTTCGAACAGGTCAGGGCAATTATGCGGCCGGTCCCTTCAGATGCGGTGGCTCTAACGACCTGCGAGCCAGCTGTGGTCATCGTCAGACTACGGTGTACAGCCTTGACGAGGGCCTGCTGACTTACGTCGACGACGGGCTGTCAGCTCTCCACCTGGCTGACGACGATGCTATCAAATGGCTGGGCACGTTGTGCATATGCTGAAGACCCCTCCCCCACCCCACAGCCTGCTCCTGCCCCAGGCATCCCCTGCCCCATTCCCCAAGGGTTGAGGCTTTCCCTCCAGACATTGTCCTTCTCCCCATCCCAGCTTCCTCCCACACCCCAGTGACCTCCATTCCCCTCCTGTCTCCCCTGCAGCACCTAGACCTGCTGGTGCGGGATTGGAGCAGCTCCCGGGTCCTTGGAGACCAGGGTGGGAAGGAGTATCTGAGAGACATCAGACAGGTGACTCTGGGGCTCATGGGGGTGGGGACTGGGTTACGGGGCCTTTCCCCTTTAGGGGGCTGGTTGCACCACACTGGATAAAAGTTGCCTGACAAATCCCATTATAAGACCCCTCTCTGCCTCCAGCTGAATTCTTTCTGTATTTCTCCATAAGAACATGAGAACTGCCAAACTGAGTCAGACCAATGGTTCATCCAGCCCATTATCCTGTCTTTCGACAGTGGCCAATGCCAGGTGTGACGTTCCCCTCTGCAATCTGGACTGGTGTATTGCTGTGTCACCCCAAACCCTCACTCTTGGAGCCTGTCTCACTCTGCTCTGCTGTGTGAACCCCCACTCCTGGGCAGTCCAGGCACAGCCCCCAGCAAGTAAGTTGTTCCCCACTAAGTGAGTGAGTGCTTCTAGCCAGCCACTCGGGATTAGAATAACCCTGGCAAAACCCCCCCAGTCCCAGAAGCAACCCTAGGAATTGCCATCTTACAATGTACATGCTGCACACTGCACCCTACAAGTTCATATGTTTGTCAATTTACCAAAGAAATTGATATGGATCAGCCTTGTCACTTCAAATGGAATTCTTAACACACTTCAAACCACACACACTGCTTTAGATAAAACAAACAAATGTATTAAGTACAGGAAGATTTTAAGTACATCAGATTTTACAAGATGAAACAAAAGCCAAACGCATTCTAAACTAAGCTTAACACTTTCAGCAACCTTTCAGTCTTAGATGACTCTCACCACTGGCTGGCTGGTCAGCCTGCAGCCAGGCTCTCTCCAGGTCTGCATTTCAGCTCTTTGGTGGTGTTTGCGGATGGAGGAGGAAGAGAGAGAGATTGCAAAACATCTCTTCTTTTAACATGTTCCTTCCCCACCCCCTGGGGTCAGGTGACAGACAATGTCCTACGGATTCCTCCATTTGAGTCAGATGAGTACCCCTTATCGGTGCTTAGGCTAGTCCATAGTTCCTAGCAGAACTGGGTTGTTTTATGCATGCCTTCGTGAGGCATGAGCTATCTCTCTGCTTTTGGAGGGTTTTGCCTGAATCTGCTTCAAGCCATGAGACACGTATTTGGGAATATTATATAGCAGAGCTTCATAGCCATACATATGATATTGCAAAAAACATACTACTATAACAATAATATTCAGCACACCATGAGCATTCCAAAAACATCTTATGTGACATACTTTGCATTAGAGAATACACAATTATGTTATACTTGTAAAAGAAATGATCAGCGGGAACTGTTCAGGGGACAAGGCAATACGTCGTGTTTATTGTAAATACAAAAACATTCTTAAAAGGCTATTGCATTCACACATTCACATTCACACACCCAAGAGTTATGGAGGCTGATATAGTATAATTACCAGTCCTTATTATGCATTGCTCAAGCCAGATAGGCTGAGCACAAGGTGGGAGCCGGGCCTCTGTAAGTGCGCAATCTGATGGTCCTTGAAGATAATTGCAGAACGAACTGAAAGTTTCCATGTTCTCAACCCATTTTTATAGTCACTGGCTCTCATGTAAGTCTGTGGGTCTTGCTGTGTCCTGCTGCCTTCAGATTCTGTATGGTAGCCCGGCACCAGTCAGTGGCAAGCGTGCCCTCTCCTTTTCTTATTTCACATTTTGTTACATTCTCAGGGTGGATTCTCTTGTGCTTTAGGGTTATCTGCATTCTTCGGCCCTCAGGGTCAGGGTGATAGTTGCAGCTGGCGTCTTTATTCCCCTCTTTGTTGTCCGAATGGTTTGGGCTGGCGTCTCTCCTTATCTATTTAAACCCCACACACATTCCTCACTCATACCGAAAAAGCAACTAATCCAAGGTTCATTTGGCTGGGGGTGGCCCGTGTGTCAGACATTTGCCCTGGGCTGTTCCCAAGACAATCCCCCTACATTTGGCCAATTAACAAGCTAAGCCAAGTAATGCTCAGGAGAGACTTGCTAGGTCAGTGTCTCTCAATCTCAGAGGATGTGACCAGCAGGGGGGCTGCAGGATGGGTTCAGGGCTCACAAGTGCAGAGCCAGTGTTACTGGGTGGCAAGAAGGAAAATTGCCTAGGGTCCCCTTGCCACAGGGAACGCCGCAAGGCTAAGGTACATGCTTCAGCCCAGAGTGGCTCAGGCCCAAGGATAAGCCCGGGGGGAGTCACAATTTTTTCAAGTATGGGGGTCACAGTTGTTTTTGAAGTTCAACATGGATCGCCAGTACAAAAAGGTTGAGAAACTCTGTGCTAGAGTTTACCTGCTGCAGTCTCCAAAGAATCGGTCTGGAGCTGCAGAAGCAATCCTGGAGTCTCCCTGTGATTCCTGCCCAGGCTAGGTGCCAGAACTGAGAGCGGGGGTGCCTTCACCCCGTGTTTACAGTGAGCCCAGGCAGCGTGGAGGAGGAAGCGGCTTCATTGCAGTGTGGAGAGGCGAAAAGCCAGGCCAGGGGGAGGGAAAGGAGCAGGCTGGAACAAGGAGTCTGGAGAGGCTGGGAGCTGGAGAAGTGGAGACTGGGACTGAGAGCCACTCCTTTCTCTTCTTGCCATCCCCTGCCTCGTTCACTGCACCCCGGCCAGCGTCTGCCACAAACCAGGCAGGCTCTCACAGACCGTCTTCTACTGCCCAGCAGCCCTGCCTAACACTAACACTGTATCGTGTGTCAATGTAATGATTCCCTCTGGCTCTGGCAGATGCTGGTGGCGATGTCCCCTTGCAAACACCCCAAGACCCTGGAAACGCTGAGCAGAAGCAGCACCCGCTGTTACCTGATGCCCTTCCCTGGCAAAGGGATCATGAATGGGAGCGTGGGAAGGCTGAGAGGTAACGGATCCGGGAGAGTGGCTCTGTCCTCCTTGCCATGTGCAGGTCAATGTGACTGGGTCGCTGCTCCTGCCCACACAAGGAAGGTGGAGAGAAAGGGGATCAGATGGGCCCTACATTCCCCACCATCATCCATCCTTTCTCCCCTTTGCAGACATGGATGAGGATTTCCAGGAGAGCCTGAGGGGCTACCTCACTGCCCTGGTGGGCTCAGTTGGCCAACACATCCGGACAGACCAGCATGGGGAGCCACTCACCGGGACACAGCTCGCTGCCAAGATAAAGGTGGGGACAGGCCAGGTATGCTGCAGGGATTGGGATGGGGATGCTCTCACCTGGCAGTCAATGATGACCCTACGACCTATGCACCATCATCGAATCCTGTAAGATTAGGGTTGTAAGGGAGCCCAGGAGGTCCTCTAGTCCCACCCCCTGCTCAAAGCTGGACCAAGCCCAACTAAACGATCCCAGCCAGGGCTTTGTCAAACCAGGCCTTAAAAACCTCTAAGAATGGAGATTTCACCACCTC
This sequence comes from Emydura macquarii macquarii, assembly GCF_026122565.2. Taxonomy (NCBI): domain Eukaryota; kingdom Metazoa; phylum Chordata; order Testudines; family Chelidae; genus Emydura; species Emydura macquarii. Next base: position 21,720 of record NW_027132327.1, on the reverse strand, counting down.
CCTCGGTAACCCATTCCAGTGCTTAACCACCATCCGAGTGAAAAAGTTTTTCCCAATATCCAGCCTATACCTCTCCCGCCCCCCCCTGCACACTGCAACTTGAGACCATTGCTCCTTGTTCTGTCATCTACTACCATTGAGATCAGCCTAGTGCCATCCTCCCTGGAACCCTCTTTCAGGTAGTTGAAGGCTGCTATCAAATCCCCCCCTCACTCTTCTCTTCTGCAGACTAAACAAGACTAGTTCCCTCAGCCACTCCTCATATGTCTTGTGCTTCAGCCCCCTAATCATTTTTGTTGCCCTCTGCTGGAATCTTTCCATTTGTTGACTCCAACTTCTTGTCCACTGTAACCCCCAGGTCCTTTTCTGCAGAACTGCTACCTAGCCAGTCGTTCCCCAGTCTGTAGCAGTGCAAGCAGGTATCACTGTGCGGCTGTTCCCCAGCTTACCCCACCTCCAGAGGAGGCTGCATCCCAGCACTGTTCCCAGCCTTTCTAAGCCTTGTGGAGTCTGTGACATGATGGTTTGTTTGGGTTCCTTTGCAGAATTTATCTGATGTGATGAAGAAATGTCGCTTTGGTTTCTCCTCTCCCTGTCAGGTACCGTCTCTGCTGCTGGCCTGACCGTGGGGTGTCTCCCCTTTTCTCTCCATGCCAGGGCTGGGGTGGTGTTGGGAGCTGGGTCCATCCTGCTGAAGGCAGCTGGGAAAGGATCTGCTAAAATCTCAGGTTTTTGGACTCTGGGGTAGGAGAATTTAACTAGACTAGAGGGTGACTGGTTCTGGACAGGTCACCCAGCCTATGGACATGTCTCCAGTCAGTGAGACCCCTAACATGAACCAATCCTGCGGGTATTGGTGTGAAAATGAGAGCCATTTATCAGAGCAGGCCTGAAAATGGGGATTTTTTTGTTTTTCTGCAGAAACCATTGAGTTTCCTCCAACCCCTGCATATGTTTCAATTTGGCAGTGTCACCAAGGTGGCTCCTGGGAACTGTAATTCACATTCCTCACATGCCCCTTTCTTCTCTGTGGGTCAGGCACTCTGGTGGGAGAGCAGTTCCCATGAGCCTAGCCTCAGAGGACAATGGAATCAGGGACTCGGGTCCCAGGGCCCTACAGGGCTGGAGGGTCTGAGCCAGAATCAAACTGGGAGCCAGGGTTCAAGCCCTGTTGCTTTCAAGTGTAGACACAGCCCTGCTGGACTCATCCTCTGGGAGGCCACTGAAAGTATCCCACAATCCCATAGGTCATCTTTCTTTCTCCTCTGGTGAGTGAAGTTAGGAGGACAGTCCAGTTTTCCAAGGTGCACCACCAACAAGGGAACAGGGCAGCCATAGCTGGGGAGGGAAGTTGGGAGTCTGGGATACGGGTGGTTGCACCCAGACCCGCCTAATGCAGTGTAGATGCTGGAGCCCCAGGCTGGGACCATGGCTGGATTAAACTTTTGTGGGCCTCCCACTCTTCCCAAGCTCTGCCCTGAGCCCTCACCCCTTCTCTGCCCCTTCTTCCCAAGTCCCTGCCATGCTCCATCCCCACTCAGCCTCTCCCCCTAAGGCCCTGCTCACCGCTCCCACAGAGGGGAGGGGCGGAGAGGAGCAAGCAGGGGATGAGGGGGGGAGGGGGCAAAGAGGAAAAAGCCGTGGGCAGAGCCTCACTGAGAAGGGGCCAAGCGGGGGCGGGGTCTCCGGGTGGAGCATGGGGGTGGGGGTGGGACCACAGTCCAGGTACTGGCCCCTTCTGAGTGTGAGCCCAGGACCATGGCGCCATTGTAAACCTGATACAGGCTTGGGTGTCAGACAGATCAGCTGGGACAGGTACTACCCAGGCCCTCTTCTAGAGGAGAATTGGTGTGGGGAGGGCTTATCTACACAAGGGAATAGACCGGCCTAGCTATTCCGGAATAACTACTCAGCAATAGCCACTCCAGAATAGTGCCACAGCAGAGACTATTCCGGAGTCATTCCTGCTTCATAGCAAGGTTTAACCCAGCCCAGAACAGTACCCTTCCCTCCGCCCCACACCAGAGCTGAGATTCGCACCCAAACAATCTGCCTCCCCGAGATCGATAACAGCCCCCAAATACCACCAGACCTGCAGGATCCGGTATCACTGATGTGCTGTCGGGTGTCAGTCTCAGGCCGAGCCTGGCTGGGGCAGGGGTTTCCACAGTCCTCAGCTACCGGACAGAGCCACAAGTGCAAAGTGCAGGTCGGGGCAGGGAAGGGAGCCGAGGCTGGGCTGCCGTGAGTATCAAACTGGAGACCAGCGGCACTAGAAGCCCCAAGTCGCTTCCACATCAGATAACGGTGTCGTTCTGTTATATGAGTCTGCTGCAGTGGAAGATATGACCCCTGGGTGGAGACAGGGCCCCATAAACGGCAGCTCACCCCAGTCTTGTCCTCCCTGCACAGATGGCCATCACCTTCCACAACCAGAGAGCCATGGACAGAGCCCGCATGGACCACGCTGCCTTTCTAAGGGAAAAGGTGAGTCTGTGCAAGAGGCTGTGCCTCCAGGCAGGGAACCCCAGGGCACCATCCCGGCAAGCCCTATGGGCTCCTGGCTTTAGGGAAGAAGATGGGAGTTCATATCTCTGGCTCCAGGGTGGCAGCAAACATGGGAGACCCCAACTCCAGCACAAGGGGCACCCTGATCTCAGTCAGTGGAGTGAGGGGAAATTGCTGAGCTGAAGCCTGACGGGGCCATTGGTGAACCAGGTTTGCCGACCGTTGCCTGATTTTCAGGGTTTTGTAATTGAACGGGATTATAGGCTCGTCAATGGATCTGATCAGAAGATAATGAGGTTCTAGTCCCAAAATCAGGCTAAAAAGAGTTTTACAAGGACCCCCGGGGTGCATGACAGAATGCTCACACTGATAACCGAATACGCATAATTTACAGGCTTTTATTGAATGACATAGAATGATAGACAAATGACTAATATAATGGATAATGGTTAGAATTACAGTCCTGTTCTAAGGCACATATAATACATATATATATCGTATACTTTGGATTAATATACTCACACCCTTCCCAGATAACCCTGTCAAGAGAGATGTTCAGTACCTCAATTGAGTGGAAGGGGGGAGAGCTAGGCAGTGCTAGAGAGCTAAGAGTTATAAGATTAAGACTACGAATAATACTAAGTATGAACTAGGAATAAAAGATCCTAACAAACACCAAAAGAAGTCTAAAAGAAGAAGAAGCTCAAAGAAGGATTAGCTGACGATTGCACCAAAGTAACATGGTTTTCCCCTTTTATACGTTGAATAATATGGGTATATAGGGCCTCCTTCTAAGTCCAAACTTGGCTTCTTCACGCCCTAAATTATTAGGGTACACTTATTGTATAGGCTGGCAGGTTCGTGCATTTTATTGACGCATGTATTCTTTCCAGATGGTTCGCTCATCTTCCCTTTGTTATTACGAGCTATTGCTAGGGATTTTGTGGTGTGCTTGTGAAGTTTATTTGGGACATAAACTGGGTAGCCCCCACTTGTTTTGGTGCCTCCTGACTTATCTAGGGTAAAGGTTATGACCATATATGCATCTTATCCTTTAGCACATCATTACTTATCTGGGCCAAAGGTCCCGAATGTATGTATGCAAACTGCATTGGCTTTCATGCAGGATGTGGCTTGCAGGCCTCTTGCATTACAGCTATAATACGTTAATATGAATCTATGACTCTATTATAATAAAACATATGCTTAAATCTATGAGGAAATGTGTATATGTGCAAGTAAGCAGGCTAGTCCTATAGGCTACACAACCCGCCCCTTCTAACAGCGTTGGGCCCCCTTCTCTCCCCCTCCTCTCCTGCACAACTCAGGACGGCCTGTCCCAGTGCATGACCGACTGTCTGAGGGTGACACTGAGCGTTGTGGGGGAGCAGTTTGTGAAGCAGCGCGTGTTGCTGCTGGAGCGGTGCCGGGAGCTGATGATGGAGCCGGAGAAGGAGACCCTGCTGGCAGAGCTAGAGGCAGAGCTGACTCAGGAGGCTGCGACCTTCCTGGAGACCTATGGGAGGCGTTATCAGCGTCACACCATCAACCAGAGAGCCAGGGACACAGCCCGCACAGACCACACTGCCTTTCTGAGCGAGAAAGTGAGTCTGGGGGTGGGGCCGGGCTGTGCCCCCAGCCAGGGGAACCCCAGGGAACTATCCTGGCCAGCCCCACGGGCTCCTGGCTTTGGGGCAAGAGATGGGAGTTCATCTCTCTGGCTCCCAGGTTGGCTGCAGAGTTGGGAGACTCGAACCCCTGCACAATGGGGCCCTGATCTCTGTCAGGGGGGGTGAGGGGAAGTTGCTGTGCTGTAGCCAGAGGGTCTGTTGGTGAGCCGGGGTTGCCAACCCATCCCTTATAACAGCCTTGGGCTCCCTTCGCTCCCCCTCCTCTCCCGCTCAACGCAGGACGTCCTGTCCCAGGAGAGGATCGACTGTCTGAGGGTGGCACCGAGCACGATGGCGAAGCAGTTCGTGGCGCAGCGCATGTTTCTGCTGGAGCGGTGCCGGGAGGAGATGAAGGAGCCGGAGAAGGAGACCCTGTTGGCAGAGCTAAAGGCAGAGCTGACTCAGGGGGCTGAGACCTTCCTGGAGACCTATGGAAGGCGCTATCAGCGTCACGCCATCAACCGGAGAGCCATGCACAGAGCCCGCAGAGACCACGCTGCCTTTCTGAGGGAGAAGGTGAGTTAATGGGGAGGCTGTGCCTCCAGCCAGGGGAACCCCAGGGAGCCGTCCTGGCCAGCCCCACGTGCTCCTGGCTTTGGGACAGGAGCTGGGATTTCATCGTTCATCTCTCCTGCTCCCAGGGTGGCTGCAGAGATGGGAGATTCAAACCCTGGCACAACAGGTAGCCCTGATCTCTGTCAGGGGGTGACGGGAAGTTGCTGTGCTGTAGCCAGAGGGGACATTGGTGAGCCGGGGTTGCCAGCCTGCCCCTTCTAACTGCCTTGGGCCCCCTTCTCTCCCCCTCCTCTACCACTCAATGCAGGATGTCCTGTCCCAGCACATGATCGACTGTCTGAGGGTGACACCGAGCAAAATGGAGGAGCAGTTCGGGGAGCTGCACAAGTCTCTGCTGAAGCGCTGCCAGGCGGAGATGATGGAGCCAGAGGAGACCCTGCTGGCAGAGCTAGTGGCAGAGCTGTCTTGGGAGGCCGAGACCTTCCTGGAGACCTATGGAGTGCGCTATCAGAGTCACTACAACAGGCAGATGACAGCCTATGACAGCAGCCGCAGAGTCCACGGTGGCTCTCAGAAGAATGGATTTACGAATCCAATCTTGGCGGTGGTGTTCAGCGTTGTGGTGTTGGCAGCGTTAGTTTTCCTCCGGTGATGCTGAAGGCAGGGGGCTGTAGTGGCCTCGCTCTTTCCTTGCTGGGAAGGCAAAAGTTTTCATGCTCCATGCGGGTTCCCCGGCAGTATCTCCTCTTCAGCTTCCCGGGTCCCTGTTTGGACTCCCTCCCACGGAGTTACTGAGGAGCCCAGGAAGCTGAGTAGCAGATACCGCCTCCTCCGCCACCCACGAAGCTGCATGCAGCGTATAAAGCTCAGCCAGGCGGGCAGCGTTCTCTCCTCCAGTCTCCGTCTCTGCCTGCTCGCTGCCTGCCTGGCTGGGATCCGGCTGCCGTGCTGCCAGCCTGAATCTGCTCTCAGCCCACCCCTAATCCCACCGCCAGGCCCCTCACCGCTGATCCCCACGTCCCTCCTCCTCCCTGCTGTTGTTCTGGCTCTGCCCTGGGCATCTTTCCCCCGCTCGCCCCCCACCCCACCGCTGCCCCTGTCCTGCCACCTCCCTCCTGTCTCCTCCATGCGTCACCCCCTCCCCTGTGCCAGGAGCCCCCCCCCACTGCTCACGCCTCTCCCCTCTCTTCTCCACACCCCCCCTCGCTTGCCCTACCTGAGTTGCTCCAGCATCAGCAGGCACCAGGCACTGACAGACAGCAGCAGCAGGAGTCCCACAGTGGGGCCAACCAGTGGGGGAAAAACACTTTTCCCAGTTGTTGTGTATTTTGTGTCCTGCCTAGCTGTTGCCGTAGAAACAGAGCCTAGCTTGTTGCCGTAGCCACAAAGCCAGAGTATTATGGGATAGCTCAGCCAGTTCTGCCTGGTCTTAGAGTAGTACAATAAATCCTGTTGTGTGTTTACATCTCTCTGTGTATCTGTCTGCTGGTTTCTCTCTGAGTGCAAGTAACTTCCAAGGATCCAAACATAACAACACTGGTTCCTGCGGGGCGGCCAGGCATAGCAGCAGGAGAAATCCCTCAGCTGGGCCACTGCCAGCCAGTGGCAAAAAAAACACATTTCACAGCGAGAGAGAGAGAATGTGTGTGGGAATAGTGGGAGAGACTTAGGAGAATAAACGCATGATGTAAGAAGATCATATCTGTATCTATAGCCCTGGGCAGGATGGTTTAGTCAGGGTTGGTCTGCTCTGAGCAGGGCGTTGGACTAGATACCTCCTGAGGTCCCTTCCAACCCTCATCTTCAGTGATTCTGATTCTAAGAAGTAATAGATTTATTTCCAAACAGGGAACTGTGAGCACTTGTTGCTGCTTCAGTGATTGCTAAACGTAGCATCATTGCCTACCTGGGCATAAGTAGAAAATAAACTTTAACAGGAAACACTGAGACTAGTTCACTTTTGTCTCCTTTGGACTTTGTGCTGGTGCCACTTAATCAGTAATCGCCTATGGCATTTGCACGCCTCTGCCTTTTGGACTGATGTTTGGTTGTGGGACTCCTCCTGCTGCTGTGATGATGCTGGAGCAACTCAACTAAGCGGGGTGCTGGAACAAGGAGGCTGGCCAGGTCACTTTTAAAAGAGGGGGGCTTTTGGAAAGCTTGCCTCTCTCTCCAACAGAAGTCCAATAAATTACCTCACCCATCTTCATGGGCAGCGAGTATAATAGTCCAGGGGGTGGGGGTGCGGGGGACGGGCACACAAGTCTCTCTAAAAGGACACGTCATAAAAAACTCACACACAATTCCTGTGTGAAACAAGGAATCGTTGAAATTCTTGGATTCCTTTATGAACTGTACTGTACCACAAATACCATTGAATTAACTAACCTACATGCACAGCCCAGCATGTTCAGTAATCAATTAAGAGTCCCTTCAAAGACACTCATTTGTTTTCCAGTTAAGGGAAATGGAAAATAAAATTGAAGGGAAGAAGCAGCATGACTTGGTGTTGAAAGCTGAGCTAACAATGTGCAAATTTGGGGTTTTATTAATGGCCTCCATCCCAGATGTCCAGTGTGACATTGGACCACCCGTCATTTAAGACTTGATCGCAGGCTGGTGGCAATTAGGGGTAGGGGTAGCGCTGCAGTTCTGGGGAGGTTGGCTGGGCGTGGTGGGAGGGGCAGTGTGTTTTGGGGAGCGCCCAGCACTGAAGGTACCTGGGGTTTTCCAGTAGTAGTACTGGGGGCAGAACAAGCACGGGAGATGGGGGGTGGGAGGAGGGCTGGTGTAGCATCGCACTGTTACCTCGCAGCTCTGTGTTCTTGGGGAACCAGGGCACAAAACCCCAATTGCTCACCTGAATACCCCACCACCACCACCCTCCTGCAGGCTGCTTGAACCAGAAATCAAAGACATTCTCAATATTCTCAATATGAAAAGGCAGGAGACACAACTGAAACCCTCCCATCAAGGGTGAGACAACTCCCCATGCCTCATAAGCATCTCAGTTAGGACATGAATGGAGAATAGAAGCCTCATCTACATCGAAGATGGAACACACACAGAATTTTGGGATTGGTACAGCAGGGAACGCACTGAACTCTGGGATTGCTGAAGCAGGGAAGCACTGCATGTTGGGAAATCCCTGCTCTTGATGTAAATGAATTAACACCTGTACACATCCAGCTCCGCAGTTATCAGACCATTGTAGGTATTGATATGCAAAACACTATATCCTGGTTGCATTGTGAGATCTCTCTCAAGGAAGGATGTCCTTCTGGGAATGATCAGCCCTTTTGCATCCATAAACAAATCTGGGTCTACAAAACCCCCTATCAGAAATCAAACCTGTGTTCTGATGCTTGGATCCAAACTCTGCATCAGTTCCACTGTAACCTGTCTTCTCTTCCTGACTGATCATGCTGGGGGCTCTGCCAGACTCAAAGCACTCCAGACCCTAAGATGACAAACCTGTTCCTGGAAACCTCTGAACTGCATGGAGTGGTGAGATCAACCCCCCTCCTTCTTCCCCCAAATACACCTTCTCTCTCCACCCCCCCACCCTTAGTCCAGGTATAACTTTCTACTTTTGTAATCAAACCTGGGATAGCTTTCTCCAATACCCCAACTGTAATTGTGTAGTATTGTAAACATTTGATTGTTTTTCTCTCCTTATATGGTATTACTATTAGTATCATAAGTTTTATATACCTAGCAATAAAATAACTGTTATAATCAAGCTGGTTGCCACTTTCTCTCTCTCTCTCCAAACTTTATTTTCTTCCTTTGTGTCCTTGGTCCCTATCTTGCTCTGTAGCAACGCTTCTTTTATCTAAGCCAAAGATCCCTGGAGTGCCCAAAAATCCTATGGGGTTTGCTCATCAAGGGGGTTACTGCTAGAACAATTGTGGTGTAAAGGGGCATATGAAGGGGACAGCCAGGAAGTGCTACTCTGCCTAGCCTATGGGGTCCAGGGGCAAATGAGGGTGCAGCTCAAGTGCTGTTTGACCCAGCCTGATTGAGTCCAAGGGGCAATTAAGGGGAGTAGCCAAAAAGGTGCTGTTTGGACCCAGCCTGCTCTATTCTGATGCGTTGCAAAGGGGCAGATACGGGTAGCCACCGAGAGTGTGGTGTCACCCAGCCTGCTGAGTTCAGGGACACATAAGGGGTCGGCTGAGAGTGCTGATAGCCCGGTCCGCTCAGACGCACTAAATTAATCTGAAATGTGTATGTGTGTGTGTATCTGTGGGGGGTTTATTTGAATCTGGTGCTGGAGGAACCCAGCCCTGAAAACCTTAGGTCCTTCAGGATAGCTCCATTGGGAGGGGGGTTGTAGCCCTATGAACACACAAGTAACACAAGCAGGACATTATTAGAATCACACCCCTAGAATCACACTCCCCTTCCAGGAAGGTAACCCTAATAAATGAGCATATCCTGAAGTGAAGGGCAAATCTGGTAACAGCACAGACCCCAGTTGCACGGGAGGGGTGGCTGCAACAGATACAAGCCAGAGCAGCACCACGGCAGTAATGTGTGTGAGCAATGAGCATTCAGCTCGGGCACAGGACAGAGGGAGGGTGTCCAGCCACCCACCAGGACTTTCTGCTGGGATATGGACCTTCTCCCCCAGCTCACCTCTTCTCCCATGGGTGCTGCAACCCTCCTTCCTCCTGCCCAAACGTCCTGTGTCTCTCCCAAGCTCTGTTTAATGTACCCCCACAGTGCTTGGGTCTGTAGGTACGGTTACTGCCCATAGCCAGCCAGGCAGGGAGGAACAGGCTGAGTGAGTCATTCTAGGGCAGCTCCCGTCTTGTGCTGATCCGGTTCTTGCCTACGAGGCATACATAGGTGGCAGCTCATGCTGGAAGGGGAGCGGGGAGAGTAGGGGGGAAGGAGAGGAGAGGAGGAGTCAGCCAGGGACATGTGGGGAGATGCATGTGATGGAGGCAGGGAGGCGGATCCTGGGGAGGGGCCTGGGGTAGAGCGGGGATGAGTGTGGGCAGGGCCAGGGGCAGAAGAGGCAAGACAGGGAGCTAGTCTTCCCAAGGGGAGGCTTCACCAATCGCCCATGGCAATGGGGTCAGGCACTCGGCATTTTTTCCAATGAGGCTGCAGAGCTAAGCCTTCCCGAGGCAGTGGCCATACGGGTTGGGGTGGGGGTTGGGGTGGGCACTACGGCTGGGATGTATGTGGGTGGGGAGGTGAGTGGCAAGTTGCAACATCAGGTGGCAGGAAACCAAGAGAGCTGCAGCCTCCCACAGTGAAAGGGCATCACCATCAACACAACAGTCAGACCATGAGCCCCTGCTATGTGATTTTAACTAAACACCTTCCAGGGGGGCCTCCAGCTGGGACTGGAAGCCATCAAGGCACAGAGAATCCACCATTGCCATCGGGAGTTTGTCCCAGTGGTTACTCTCCGGCACTGTGAAAAACTGGTGCTTTATTTCTCATTGGTTTTTGTCTGGCTTTAACTTCCAGCCTTTGGTTCTTGCTCTGCCTTTCTCCTACGCTAAAGGCATGTGACGGCTGTAATGCAAAGCACTCCAAAAATAGGCATTGCCAGGATCAAGGTTGCCCGCACAGCCTTAACACTGCCCCCTTATGTGTGTGCATTGGCATATGGTCTTTAATTCCATGATCACATACTGTTTTTTCCCCCAGGATTCAGTGCTTGGTGTCTGAGATTTTGTTTTCTCCTCATTGTGCAGTGGGTGGCCTCAAGTCTTATTTCCTTCTCACTTTCACACCCTGCTCTGAAGTCAGAATGATCAATTTCTTAGAAGATGGATTCCAGGGGAGACCCTGAGAAAAGACGCCTCAGCTTTTAACAAGTTTCCCCAGCAGCTCCTGGGGTTAGATGATTGGCCTTGTCCAGCAATGGGCATGATTTCTTCCACTGGGCCAAAGTGCTCACAGGTGCTTAGGCCAGTCCATTGTTCCTGTATGCACGCCTCTGCAGGGCATGGAAACACAGCTTTGTGTTTGTCTTCATCCATTCAAACCATGTGAGGCACATGTTTGGGGATATGACACAGCAGGGTTTCATATCTGTACATATGTATGACATTGCTGGAAACATGCTACCATAACAATAATGTTCAGTGGGCCATGAGCATTCCAAAATCACCGTACATGGCACACTTTGCATCAGACAATACACAGTTACACTGTAAGAGTGAACTTGAATGATATACAAACCACACCATAAGGGTGTACATGGGATACAACGTGTCACAGCGTGTTGAGGAGAGGGCTGGGCACTGCAGGGAGACATCTTTGGGGAGCCCAGGATTTGAGGTTCTGTTTTTGTTTCCCTCAAGATAAGGACTGAACAGGCCAAGTCCAGAAAAGTTTGCTGGCAAAACCGACAAGCCGGTGTGTCAGGGAGGCTGAAATGGGTGACAGATCTGGGAAGCCCAGCAGATTGTCATATTGGCAGATGGTTTGGGAGCGAATTGAGACTGGGCGGGTGTTGGGATTCCTCTGTAAAAAGCAACAGGGTGGTCAGAGCCTGAGTGCAGTCTGGAGCCTTGTTGTGTCCAGATGCTATCGTAACATTGAAGGCACCCAGAGCTGCAGGCCAGTGGTGACACCGCCCTTCCCTGCTCTGGGTTGAACGCCAAACCATTGCAGGGGGCGAATTGTACTAGTGCTTGGAGGAGTTGAGGAAAGCATAGTGATGGGTGTGCTCAGAAACTGATAGACAGACGGACACACTAGGGGCCAGACAGATAGACAGACACACTACTTTCTGACAGAAAGGCAGATGGTAACACTACATTCCAGACAGACAGACAAAGACAGTGTCCAGACAGACAGGCAGAAAGACATGCTGTGGTACTGCCATGGCTCCAGCTGACTGGACATGTTGGTGGGGGTTGCTCACAGACACGTGTGGAGCTCTGAGCTCTCCTGCTCACATTTACACTCACCAGACTCCGGAGCTGGAGCAGCAGCCAGTTCAGCAGAAGGATTTGCCCTGGCGCTGCTCCCCGACAATGGACACCAGGCAGACGGGGGTGTCTCCCACCCCACCCTGCTCCAGCCAGTGGCTCAGGGCCTCTTTGTTCAGGATCAGGGTCCTTGCCTCATCCAGACACACCAGCTGAGCCCCTGGTCCCTGCTGCAGGGACAGAGCAGGGTCAGAACTGGGATCCCACCCCTGAGCCAGCCAGGCCCCTCTACCCCAGACCGAAGTCCCATGTCACATTCCCCACCCCAGGAACCAGCCACTCCCGCACCCTGCAGCTGGATCAGAGCTGGCTTCCCTAGGGGGGTTTCCTTATGTCTCATTTCCAGTATCCCCAGGTCTCACCCTCTCTGTCTCTCTCCCCTCCTGTGGTGTGTGTCTGATTTTCTCCACCAGGCTTTGACCTGTGTGTTGGGGATAATCCTGTGCGTGGAGCAGGGGTGATGGCATTTGGGGCACAGGTACATCTGGGCCGTGATACAGCCCCAGCAGAAGTTTAACCTGTGCAATATGAAGGAGAGTTGTATGGTGTTCTCACCATTGTGGTTTGAATTTGTGTGTTTGTTGTGCTAAGCTGGTGTGAACAGGATATATGGTGCAATTTTAGACAAATGTTTCAGGATGGTACCCCTGACAATTACCATGTGGTTGGGGGAAGATGCTTTGGAACTTAAGATAATGGCTTTTTGTAATTTTGAGGGGCAACTCACAATTAATGTCATCTAAATGAGTACCCCCTTGAGAGGAAGCCAGCCCAGATGATTTGATTTATCTACACAGAATGAACTGGACCAGAGAGGAAAGGAACACCACATTACTATGGTGTCAAAATCGGTCTGAAGTAATTTACAGTAAAGCCGATTTTAGTTACTACTACATGAGGACATTTTGTCTATTGAAGGGAAAGACACCTGTTACTGAGCTAAAGGAATACTATCCAAAATGGGTTTTAGGGAATCCCTCTGCCAGTGTGGTGATGTACATAAACACCTATCTGAGTATAGTTGTATATTGTGCTCCTAAGCCCAAAGAACACAATGTAGGGAACTTGGTGTTAAAAGAAAATTATAGAAGCCAAGTGCTGGAAACCTCAAAGGTACACCTTGTGAAAATACATATAGGCATACAAAATATTAACATACCCCGCCTAAATCCCCATTGTGCACCAGTTGTAACACCCCTGGTATGAGATTGGCTGCACTGGATGGACTCCTGTGTAGCACACAATGCTAACACACACGCATGCCCCAAGGGAGATATTGGAGGAGATATTTTGGGAAGTATAGGAGCATCAGCAGGGGTGCTGAATGCAATTAATGAACAAGTTTTGGCAAATAAGTTAAGCGCCCTAGGCAAGAGCCTTATCAGATCCCATAGTACACATACATTCAACTTTGGGATATGGAGAAAAGTTACTTGGAGATATATTGGTACCCTGCGAAATGAATAATGAGAAAGCATTATTGCACCTTGCAAAAAACATCATAAATGCTACCTCCGAAGCTTTAGGCTGCATACAAGCACAGCTTTGGGCTCAAGGAATAGGCCAAGGTATTATTCAACAAGGACTTAGTGGAGTCCTACCTGATAAAAAAGGAAATTGATTTGGGATGTTGCCACCACCCAAGAAAGCACTTGGCTTCTATAATTTTCTTTTAAGCCATTGGTGGAAAATGTTAAATTTTACAGTAGATGCCCAAGCTTAAGTGATTATAGCATATGTAATGATATTGTCTAATGTTCGCACCATAGACATACACAGAGTTATCCCCCTAGGGCTCAGTGCAAAAACTGGAGTGTTATAGCCTACCGAACACCTGACATGGGGATTGAAAAAAGGAAATGAAATTTGATTGGTTAGTTTACAAGGTTGCACACGTGAAATCATGTTGGGATCAGAATTGGGCTATATTTGTGAAGAACCACTGAGACAATTTACATACCCCTCTAAGATGAATTGGATGTATGAAATTGTCAATTTGCTTTGCTACCCAATAGTAGCATTAATTCTACCATTGTGTATATTGGACAAAGTTGTGTTTGTGTATGCACACAATGTACTCAAGCTGTAATTAATGGAATTTACAAAAAAGATGTTAATCCTACCCAAAATAAATGTTATTGTAATGTTGCTGTACTGCAATTTTGTGATGTAGTTTATGAAGTACCAAAAATATATTTTAGTTGTTAGTAGCAGATATTAATGTTGTAGAGCAGGTTCAACCCATGTGTGACCCGTCTGGGCCTAGGGTTGCCCCCTGAAAATGCCAAGGTCAGGGCAGGCCGCAAAAGGAGAGCAGATTCTCCCAGCACTGGTGGGTGACACTGAAGTCAGACTTCCTAACGAGCCACAAACAGTGCTTCTGATTCCCCACACTGGTTATCAAGAAACTAAAATAGAAATATACACAGCCCCCTTTACTGCATTTCAGTCTCTGGCTCCCAATCAGCCACTAGGTCCAGTAAAGAGACTAGTCATTCAAACTCTGTCCTCTTTACCAAAGAGGTTCTCCTGACCCCAAAGGGTCAGCCACAGCACCAGATCATTACAAGCTTGGATCTTACCCAAAATACCACGCTGCCAGCCAATCCTTTAGTAACTAAAACTAAGGTTTATTATAAAAGGAAAGAAATAAACTATAAGAGAAATGTGAAATGGTGAAAGCAATCACGTACATACAAATGATTGGAAAGTCCATATATATCAGGTTTCTAGTAAAATTGTGGTTTGCAGGCTTGTATAGTCCCTCTGGTATACATCCAGTACCTGGATGGGTCTCAGTCCTTTGTTTCAGAGCTTCAGTCGCAGATGAGTTGATCCAGAGGAATAGAGACTAAATAGTCCATGTGCAGAGTTTGTTCAAATTCTCCCATGAGAATTAGCAGGGTGATTCCAAGCTGGTGCTGGGATCTCTATCTTGTGATCCAAACTTGTGATAAAAAGATCAGTCCCCTAGAGTCTTTTATAGATCCATGCAGGCTGACCGATATTTTCTTGACAGCAGGTATCTCCTTGAACAATTAATAGAGGATTACTTGAGACTCTGAAGTACCATCTCCTATTTCCCGAGCACACCGGTAACTAGTTACATTAGCACAAGGTAACTGGTCATTAACAACCATTCACAGGTATTCACTACTTAAACTTCAAAAAGAAATACAAAGAATAGTATTGTTACATTCAAAATTCCATCTAAATGTCCATATGTTCCTGTTGAACTCTTAATCAATAGAACAGTGACAGACAGGAAAGCAGTTTATGTACCTCGCTAACCTCTAACAGAGATATGTAAATAACATCAAATAACTACCAACAAGACACTTGCATATCAAAGCTCTCGGCTACAAATAAGGAATGAGCCTCACGACCTTTGTATTTTCCTATAATGTATCTTGAAAGGTCAGAGTTGGGCCATGCAACTTGCAAGTTGTTTGGCTCTTTTGGGCCTAGCGTCACACCATGATATTGGGAGGCAACATTGATTTGGTACAACGCATGCTAACACATTCAAATATGATTGCCCAGCTTACACACATTAAAGGACAATTGTGAACCGTAAATTTGATGGTCAAACATGATGTGACTAAAGCAACCAAAGTCCTAGGTTATGTCTACACTGCGGAGTGAAGTCGCTTTTTTTAGTTATGTAGGGAGATGATTTAGTTAGTGCAACGCGCAATATCGGGCCCAACGCAGGTGAAGTGGGAGACTTTCTCCAGGCTGGCTGGTACAGCAGGTCAGATGAGCTGATCCAAATATCTCTTCTTAGAACCCGGGGGTGGATGTCTGCCCCGCTCCAGAGTGGTTTGTGGGTGACGTGTCTGAGCCACGCTGCAGCTCCATCACCCCATTCGTCACCCTGTGAGGGCGCTGCGGTTCAGATCAGGGGCTTCTTGTCAGACAGATCCTCAGTGTCTTCCTCCTCCTCCTCGTCCTCGTCCTCCTCCTCCTCCTCCCTTTGGCTGTCAGCACCCTTGGCCCTCTTTATATCCTTCTTGGCGATGTTCCCACCGACTCCCCCGCCCACACCTCCCCCGATGCCTATCCCAGCCGCGACGCCCACCCCGGCTCCAATGAGAGCAACTTCAGCAGGAACGGCACCGACAGCGATCCCGGCACCGACAGCTCCGCCCACTGGTGCCAGCGCCAGCGCCCCTATGCCAATGCCCACCCCAATGGCAAATTTCTTGAAGCGCTTCCTATAAGTCTTCAGGAATTCCTCAGCCTCCCACGTCAGCTCTGCCTCCAGCTCTGTCAGCAGCGACCCTTTCCCCAGTGCCGGCTCCCTCATGTCTGTCTGGCACCGCCACAGCAACTGCTTGCGCTGCTCTGCGAAATGCTCCGCTATCTTGCTTGGCCGCACCTTCAGACAGTCGATCATATTCTGGGAGTCGCCGTCCTGCACCCGGCGGGAGAGGAGACGGCCAAGTGTGTTACAAAGGACAACATTGCATAGACCCTGCCTGTCCGCCTGCAATTGGGGCCCCCCACGTGCCGGGTACTGCAGAGACCTGGACTGAGATCAGGCCCCCCATCACGCCAGCTGCTGCACACAGAACTGGCCCAAAAATCTAAACACCCAAAGGCAGGATCATTCTCCCCATTTTATAGATGAGGAAACTGAGGTCCAGAGAGAGACTCAGTGACTTGCACAAGGTCACACCAGGAACACTGCAGCAGCACTGTGGACAACAGCCAGGAGTTCTGACTCCCAGTCCAGCCCATTAACCACATGGTCCATGATGCCACCACTACTGCAGCTGTCCAGAAGGGGGGGACCAAGAACAACTTCCCCCCGGTGCAGAAGTTTGAGTCTCCCATCTCTGCAGCCATCCTGGGAGCCAGAGGTATGAGGTCTCGTCTCCTACTCTGGAGCCTGTAGCCCACAGCGTTGGCCAGGATGGTTCCCTGTGGTTTGCCTGCCTGGGGGCGCAGACCCCCGTGCCCATACTCACCTTCTCCTTCAGATAGAGAGTGTGGTCCAAGCGGGCTCTGTCTATGATTCTCTGGTTGTGGAAGCTGATGGCCATCTGCGCAAGGAGGATAAGGCCGGGGTGAGTCACAGCTTGTGGGACCCTGTCTCCACCTAGGGCTGGAGCTTCCATCACAGCAGCCTCACGTAACAGAACATTATCCAGTGTGGCAGTGGTTTGGGGCTTCTAGTGCCACTGGTCTCCAGTTTGATCCTCACAGCAGCCCAGCCTCAGCTCCTTTCCCCACTCCGACCTGCACTTTGCACTTGTGGCTCTGTCCTGTAGCTGAGAACTGTGGAAACCCCTGCCCTAGCCAGGTTAGGCCTGAGGCTGATGCCCAACAGCACATTAGTGACACTGGATCCTGCAGGTCTGGTGGTATTTTGGCGCTGTTATCCATCTCGGGGAGTCAGATTGTTTGGGTGCGAATCTCAGCTCTGTTGTGGGGTGGGGGAAAGGTATTGTTCTGGGCTGGGTTAAATCTTGCTATGAAGCAGGAATGACTCCGGAATAGTCTCTGCTGTGGCACTGTTCTGGAGTGGCTATTGCTGAATTGTTATTCTGGAATAGCTAGGCCGGTCTATTCCCCTGTGTAGATATGCCCTCCCACCACCAATTCTCCTCTAGAAGAGAGCCTGTGTAGCACCTGTCCCAGCTGATCTGAGTCTGACACCCAAGCCTGTATCAGGTTTACAATGGCGCCGTGATGCTGGGCTCACACTCAGAAGGGGCCCCAGCACCCAGACCCCCTCTGAGCAGGGATGGAGGATAGGCAGAGCCTCGGGAAGAAGGGGCAGAACTGGAGGCGGACTCAGGGCTACAGTCCAGGCACCAGGACCAAAAAAAAAAAAAATCTAGTCGTGGTCTCAGCCTGGGGCTCCAGCACCTACAATGCATTATGCAGGTCTGAGTGCAACTACCCATATCCCAGACTCCCTAGTGCTCTCGCCAGCTGCGGCTGCCCTGTTCCATTGCTGGTGGTGCAGCCTGGAAAAATTGGACTGTCCTCCTAATTTCACTGACCAGAGGAGAAAGGAAGTCGGCCTGTGGGATACTTTCAGGGTTGTGTCTACACTTGAAAGGAACAGGGCTTGAACCCTGACTCCCAGATTGACTTTGGCTCTGACCCTCCAGCCCCGTAGGGTCCTGGGACCCAGGTCCCTGATTCTGGATTCATGGGAGCTGCTCCCCACCAGAGTGCCTGACCCATAGAGGAGAAAGGGGCATGTGAGGAATGTGTTCCTACAGTTCCCAGGAGCCACCTTGGCGGCACTGCCAAATGGAAACATTTGGGGGTTTTGCAGGAAACTCAACAGTTTCTGCAGGAAAAACAAGAATCCCCATTTTCAGGCCAGCTCTGATAAATGGCTCTCATTTGCACACCACACCCGCAGGGCTGGTTCATGCTAGGGGTCTCACGGACTGGAGACATGTCCATAGGCTGGGTGACCCGTCCAGAACCAGTCACCCTGTAGTCTAGTTAAATTCCTCTACTTCAGAGTCCAAAAACCTGAGACCCAGACTCTTTCCCAGTTGCCTTCAGCAGAATGCACCTAACTCCACCCCAGCCCTGGCATGGAGGGGAGAGGGGAGACACCCCACAGTCAAGTCAGAGACAGAGACCTTACCTGACAGGGAGAGGAGAAGTCAAAGTGACATTTCTTCATCACATCGAATAAATTCTGCAAAGGAACCAAAACAAACCATCATGTCACAGACTCCACAGGGCTTAGAAAGGCTGGGAACAGTGCTGAGATGTGGCCTCCTCTGGAGGTGGGGTTAGCTAGGGAAGAGGCGCACAGTGATACCTGCTTGCACTGCTACAGACGGGGGATCTACTGGCTAGCAGCAAGAAAGGACGTTGGGGTCACAGTGGACAAGAAGCTGGATATGAGTCAGCAGTGTGTCCTGGTTGCCAAGAAGGCTAATAGCATATTGGGCTGCATTAGTAGGAGCATTGCCAGCGGATGGAGGGAAGTGGTTATTCCCCTCTATTCGGCAGTGGTGAGGCCACATTTGGAGTATTCTGTCCAGATTTGGGCCCCCACTACAGAAAAGATATGGATAAATTGGAGAGAGGCCAGTGGAGGGCAACAAAAATGATTAGGGGGCTGGAGCACAAGACTTATGAGGAGAGGCTGAGGGAAGTGGCCTTGTTTAGTTTGCAGAAGAGAAGAGTGAGTGGGGATTTGATAAGAGCCTTTAAATATCTGAAGGGGGTTCCAGGGAGGATGGACCTAGGCTGTTCTCAATGGTAGCAGATGACAGAACAAGGAGCAACGGTCTCAAGTTGCAGTGCGGGAGGTTTAGGTTGGATATTAGGAAAAGGTTTTTCCCTAGGCAGGAGGTGAAGCACTGGAATGGGTTACCTAGGGAGTTGGTGGAATCTCCATCCTTAGAGGTTTTTAAAGCCCAGGTTGACAAAGCCCTGGCTGGGATGATTTAGCTGAGGTTAGTCCTGCTTTGAGCAGGGGGTTGGACTAGATACCTCCTGAGGTCCCTTCCAACTGTCATCTTCTATGATTTTAGGATTCTATGATGCCGCACAGTTATTAGGGTCATCAGTGACTGCACGGGGAGAGTGCCCTTGTCCTACATTCTGCAGCACACCTGGCCTCTCCCCACCTTTATCATGGCAGCGAGCTGTGTCCCGGAGAGCGACTCCCTATGCTGGTCCCTCCGGACGTGTTGGCCAACCGAGCCCACCAGGGAGGTGACGTAGCCCCTCAGGCTCTCCCGGAAATCCTCATCCATATCTGCAAAGGGGAGAGAGATGGACAATGGGTGTCAATCCAGGGCCTCTCTGGTCCCCCTTCTCTCTACCTTCCATACCTGGACACAAGCAGCGACCCAGACACATTGCTTTGCACACGGCAGGGGGGTGAGAGCCGCTCTCCTGAGTCCATTACCTCTCAGCCTTCCCTCGCTGCCATTCATGATCCCTTTGCCAGGGTTGGGCATCAGGTAACAGCGGGTGCTGCTTCTCTTCAGTGCTTCCAGGGCCTTGGGGTGTTTGCAAGGGGATGTCGACACCAGCTTCTGCCGTAGCCAGCGGGAATCGTTACAATGACACACAATACACAGTGTTAGCGTTAGCCAGAGCTGCTGGGCAGTAGGAGAGGGTCTAGAGGAGCCCTGCCTGGTTTGTGGCAGACGTTGGGAGGGGTGCAATGAACGAGGCAGGGGATGGCAGGAAGAGAAAGGAGTGGCTCTCAGTCCCAGTCTCCACTTCTCCAGCTCCCAGCCTCTCCAGACTCCTTGTCCCAGCCTGCTCCTTTCTCTCCCCCTGGCCTGGATTTTATCCCCTCCACACTGCAATGAAGCTGCTTCCTCCCCCACACTGCCTGGGCTCACTGTAAACACGGGTTGACAGGCGCCCCCGCTCTCAGTTCTGGCACCTAGCCTGGGGCAGGAATTACAGGGAGACTCCAGCATTGCTTCTGCAGCCCCGGGCTGGAGCATGCTCCTTATGAACGGACTGTTTGGAGACTGCAGCAGGAAAACACTAGCACAGAGTTCTTAACCTTTTTGTGCTGGCAACCCCCTTTGAACTTCAAACACAACTGTGAGCCCCTGAGTTGAAAAAATTGTGACTCCTCCCGTCTTACCCTTGGTCCTGAGCTGCCGTGGGCTGAAGCATGTAACTTAGCTTTGCAGTGTCCCCTGTGGTGAGGGGGCCCTGAGCAATTGTCCTGCTTGCCGCCCCGTAACACTGGCTCTGCACTTGTGAGCCCTGAACCCATCCTGCAGCCCCCCTGGGGGTCGCACCCTCCTGGATTGAGAGACACTGACCTAGCAAGTCTCTCCTGAGTATTACTTGGCCTGGCTTGTTACTTGGCCAAATGTGGGGGGATTGTCTTTGGAACAGCCCATGGCAAATCTCTGACACACGGGCCATCCCCTGCTAAGTATCAAGTCCCTGTGCTGAAGCAGGGGGTTGCTAGAGATGTTCAAAAAAAGGAACATCCGAATTTTTCTTTCAATATTGCCCAACCACGTGTCTTTCTTTAGCCGCATTCTCAGAAACAGCTGGATGGATCATTCGACAATTGCCTGGTCTGTTCGTCCCCTCTGAAGTACCTGGTGTGACACACTGCACCAGCATGTACACCCTTGTGGTGTGATTGTGTATCATTCTTGTTCACCCTTGTAGTGTAATTGTGAGTCAGAGAGATGTGTAAGCAAACCAGATATGAATCCATTTTTTACTATTTGCCAATTGTATATTGATATTTGCTAATTGCCCTGTGTGATTTTTAATGTAATATTAGAAATGATGCTGTTCTTTAATGAATTTCTTTACTGCTTGTCATAAGTGAACTGTATTTTGTTAGGTTACTTCATTCTGCTGTGTTTCTGAACCTTTGATTAGTTGCTTTTTAGGTAGGAGTGAGGAATGTGTGTGGGGTTTAAATAATTAAGGAGAGACACCAGCCCAAACCATTCGGACAACAAAGAGGGGAACAAAGACACTAGCTGCAAGTATCACCCTGCCCTGAAGGCTGAAGAATGCAGATAACAACCCTAAAGCATGAAAGAATCCCCCCTGAGAATGTAACAAAATATGAAATAAGAAAAGGAGAGGGCACGCTTGCCACTGACTGGTGCCTGGCTACCATACATAATCTGAAGACAGCAGGACACAGCAAGACCCATAGACTTACATGAGAGCCAGTGACTCTAAAAATGGGTTAAGAACATGGAAACTTTGGGTCCATTCTGCAATTATCATAGAGGACCATTGGAATGCACCCCAACAGAGGCCTGGCTCCCACCTCATGCTCAGTCTATCTGGCTAATAGGCCGGCTTGAACAACGCATAATAAGGACCGGTCATTATATTATATCAGCCTCCTCAACTCTTGGGTGTGTGAATGTGAATGTGTGAACCGTTGCTTGTTCAGCAGGAGATAGGGGGAATATGTCAGGGGGTGAATTCCCAGCAGAGGACAGGAGGGGAATACAGCAGGGGAGGGAGTGGCCCGCAGGGGACAGTGAGGGAATACAGCAGGGGTGGAGAGTGGGTGCCCAGCATGGGGAGAGGAGGATAGAGCAGGAGGAGTGAGGGTCCAT
>NW_027132326.1:0-3818 GCF_026122565.2 Emydura macquarii macquarii | reverse complement strand
TGCATGGTTTGACCATCCGCTTGGGGCAGGGCCGCCTGTGCCATACGCTTGGCATCATTCTCTAAACAATCAAGTAGCAAAATAGCAACTCAGGATTCAGCTGCCTGCTCCTTTAAACAAATGGGAAAAACCCTTCGAAATGCAAGCACTTAGTTGCAGCACTTAGGACAAGTCTCTGGCCTAGGTTAGCTCTCCTCTGTCTCAGTCACAACCAGCTCGTCCCCTAAGCAAAAGCAGGCACACCTTTTTAACTGACCTGCTGGTTCTTGATTGGTCAATATTTCCTCCTGGCCCTTCCAGGCCTCTGGAGGACTGTCTTGTTGGTCTCCCAGTCTGAGTGAATTATCATTGGGAGGAGAGAGTCAGGGCACTGTTGTCTCCATGAGGGAGCAGAAAAGACCTGATGGACCCAGTCACAACATCGTGTCAATAAACATAACAATGAGGGCTGGAAACTTCCTTTTAATAAAAAGAATGAATGGAGATTGACATGAACTAACGTGACTCCAGGGAGCTGGGGTTTGAGAAAAGCACCAAATATTGCAAGACTTGCAATAAAATCATGTGAGTTGGCAACACTGCAGACACTGGCCACTTCCTCAAAGAGTTATCATGTGTCTCTCTGTGGGTTAAACGTTATATACTGCAAAAGTTTCTTTTAAAGTGTCATAAACACCTCCGAGCTCCTTATAGACTTGTGCAGGACTCAGGATCTGGCCACCACACAATAAATAAAGACAAACAGACCCATAAATAATAAAGACCATCACTCTTTGAGTTCTCCTAATCTCAGAAGCATGCTGCCCTAGCTCAGTCCCTTTTCCTCTGCAAGTGTTGCACTGGTGATGCATTTCAACAACAGGTTAGAAGAACATCATTGCTCTTTGGGCACATTTTTTATAACAGGCTTTGGACACCTGTTCCTTCAACAGGGTATTGTTGCAATACATTATCAAAACAATGGCTGCCAGGAACTTTTGTCCCAAGATGAATGTGATATATTTCTTTTAAATGAGAAAAAAAAAGATCATAATCTATAGGAATCTATCCGTGATACTTATTAACCACCGTGACTGTAGTATCTGAGTGCCTCACAATCTTTAATATCTTTATTCTTATGATATTCCTGTGGAGTAGCCATCTCCATTTTACTGATGATGAGCTGAGGCGCAGGGAGACTAATTGACTTGGCCAAAAAATCACAAAGGAAGTTTGTGGTAGAGTGGGAAACTCAACCCAAGACTCTTAGGTTTCAGGATAGTAGCCAAACCACTGGGCCATCTTTTGTGAGAGAAGTGAGGAAGGAGTATAATACATGCTGGTAAATTGGATTAGGCTCTTCATATCCATCTAAGAGGATTTCATATATGTGTGTGTGTGTGTGTGTGCGCATGTGGCCTTAAAATATATGAATTTATGACAAAAATAAATAAATGCTGGGAGAAAAATGATAAATACATTTTAAAAAATAAAATAATAAATAATAATAAAATAAAAATGATAATGATAACTATTGTCATTGATCAGCCCATCTCTGACCTAATGCTCCTTTCAATTCTGCATTCTATTTCGTTGAATGTTTATTCAAGAGGAATTCCACCTGAGTCTCCTCCCCTCTGGTTTTTTCCTTAACATGGGTGCAGTATTGCCTGCCTCCTAGCGGTTTTGGGAAGCTTAACGTGGAGTGCCATCATTGACTAATAGGAGCAGAGTTAGGCTAACAATGAGCACTTCTGAAATTCCCACCCAGAATCAATTAATATTTGTTAAGCACTTTCAGATCCTTGGACCAGAGATCTTCTGTAACTACAAAATATTTAAAATATTAAAAAAAAAACATTTTTCCAGTGGAGCTTTTACTATAAGAGAAGGGAATTTTTACCTGTGTAACTAACAACTAATGTTATTTTTTTCAAAAAAGACTGAAATTCTGAAAGTGACTGTAACATTCACTCACAGACCTCTCCCTCTCTCTCTCTCTTTTCAGTTTTCCCATTACAATTTTGGAAAGTGAAAAGCGGATTTTTCTACTGAGCTGTAATATACTGATGATGTACGTGCTATCTGAGACCGTCATTTGACATAAGCTTCTTTAATAACCACAGACAGGTATAAATACATCTATAGAGTTTTCACTGCCTAAGTTTAACACCTTAAAAGCTAGTTAAAGTTGAGTAAGATATTTTTGGAGCTGTCTACATGGAAAAGAAATATGGAGCCAGATGCTCAGCTGGTGTAACTTAGCCTAGTTCACAGCAGTGGAGTACCTGACCATTAAGTCTAATAATCGGGTAGGTAAATTTCATCGAGGTAACTCCCAAAGCAAAGCCTCCTTGCAGATGGAGTGACACCCAGATCAATCTCTAGACAGGGCTGTGTTTCCAATTAGGCACCATAGGCATCTGCCTGGGGGTGCCGGTTTTCTAGGGGCATCTAAAAGTTAAAAGTGGGTTAAAAGTTTAAAAGTTAATATATATGTTATTAAAAGTGGTTAGCTGCCTCCCCTCCCACAGGTGTCCCCCCACCTATCGATCCTGCCCCCACTGGCTTCCTTGACCTCCCACCTAACGCCTTCAGGCCCCTCTGCCTACCCCCTATTGCCCCGGCTTCCCAAGCTTCCTCTGCTCACCAGGGCAGCACTCAGGCAGGCAAGTCCAAACATGTACCTGAGCACAGCTAACTGAGTCTGAGTCTGCATCTACCAGTGATGAAGGGACAAGACGGCTTCTTCCCCGCGCCGCCTCTGGCAAAGTCTAAAACTACACTGCCAGCTCGGTCTTGCTTCCCTGATCTCACGTCACTCAAGTTCCAGCAGCCACGCTCAGCCAAGGGGCGACACTGAAGATGCTGTCCCTAGAGGTGCATAAGGTGTAAATCGGACCCTGTCTCTAGCTAGATCCTTAAAATGATATGGCTGGATGTTCAGTCCGTGTCCGTCAGTGGCAATCTTAGTGCGCTGGTGAAGCTTTTGGTGCCCGTCTGATCACCGACTGCGTAGTGGCATTCTTTGGTAAACATGTTTTGTAATCCGTAAGTCTTCCATCCTACTAATAGGTCCATACCAAAAAAGCCACCAAAATTCAACCAGTGCTGATGGAGTTGGTTGATGGGTTTGTCCATGAATAATGTCCTGCCACTTACCATGGAGCAGCTGATGAAGACAACAGGAATTGAAAACGTCAATACAGTGCTCTTCAGCCTTTCGCTGCCACACAATAGAGCTGGTGTATTTGTAATCCTATACGGCTGGTAAATGATATGCCCTGACACCAAAGTGTAACCTGAGGATATTCTGAAGGGTCCTATCGATGAGCGATTCAGTTTTAAATGTCTACTTTTACTAGCTACAGGATCTCTTACACTGCACCTAGCAACCACCTGGTGTTCAACTAGCTGGTGGATTTGCAATGCCATATTTTGCTGCCACTCTTGATAGCCCCAAAATGTTTCTGCATGATCTTTTCCTCTCTTTTGGAAGGCACCTCCAAAAGCAATGGGTAGATGCAAAGGTGCATCTAATTGAGACTAGTGAGCCACCAAAACAAGTGTGACTCAAGGTCACTCACACCCTTTAAAAAACATGATCACGGCAACCTTTTTGAACAGCATGAGCTTTTCGTATTACTCCCTATACATTAACAGCTTTAATGTATAGGTTACTTTGACAGTTTCAAGAAGAATTGTGAGAAAGGCTGTTCCCATGATTCTCTCAGCCTGATTTCCTGACCAAAGCAATTCAGATAAGACTGGGAAAACATCAGGTATGCCTCCAAACAGTAGGTTGCTTTTCCAGACTGAGTCTGCAGAATGTTTCAGGA
>NW_027132325.1:0-3910 GCF_026122565.2 Emydura macquarii macquarii | reverse complement strand
TAGCTTTCTATGAAGACAGGCCCGAATCAAGGGGTGTAAAGATGTGTTAAAGCTGGACAAATGAGGACATTTCTTCATGTGCTCATGTATAGGGACATTTCAGCAACCAGCCAGATGTCCAAGTGTGTTCCGTCAAGGTGGAGGGTTCTTAATTTTAGATCTCAGTGATGGAGAGGAACAGTCAGACAAGGAGATATTCCAAACAAGCAGCTTATTTATGTATAGAAGTTAGAGGAATTTGCAGATTTTACAGAGAAACCAAGCCACTACTGCCCAAGCTGTTATAGATGCCACTAGGACACCTACCACCCGGATTGCCTGGGGGCTCACCAGTATTTAAACATAGGAGTGATAGTATTTGAAAAGAGCCAAATCACTAAAAACTAGGCTATCAAGAATGCACAGACAGTGCCAACTACAAGGACTGCCTGGGGGCCCATCTTTATAGCAATCTCAGGCCGTAAGGTGTCATGGCTAGGTCTTTAGGTATTGCAGCTATGCCCAAACCCCAGTCTCTTAAGCAGGGAAGAGAGCGCTTACTAGCACGAGAACGATGAGACCCATACTTCGTTCTATGAAGCGAGTTGCAACCAGGGAATCGGACCACCTGAGGCATCTGCTAGCACCTCAACAGATCCATGGAGAGTCTCAGGCAGAGGGGATTCCCGGGGGTCTGATATACCCTCTTTTCCTCTAAACCTTACAATAAGCTTTACCCAGCAATACATGACGTATATTTCAATCCCCTTAGGGATTGGGCCTTAACATTTGGTTCTATTAGTCTATTGGTAGCTGACACTGATACCCCATAGCAGAAGCTGACCTTTGACTGGTTTATGTGGTTAGCTTCTTTAGCAGAAGCTGCCCTACATTAGTCTAGAGCTGGCTGTATGGTCAGGCATTTAGCAGAAGTTGACCTCCAAGGCACCTCCTTGTGGTCAGACATCTGCTGCTGATACCAGCCGGGCCCCTCCAGACCCAGGGAAGGTCGTTCCTCTTAACCCTTAGAGGATATTTTCAAGTACTTATGAAGCCTGTTATGAGTTTTAGGGTCTTGCCTTGTCATACTAACCTGAATCCGCGTTACAATACTCTTGCGCATCCTTATACAAAGCCACAGCCAATTATCGGGATGGACTGTCAAATATTCTGCTTGCTGCTTTTAGCCATTTTCAGGCCTTTGCAGAAACTGAACAGAACTAGGCAAACTGGGGAGAGGGGACTAGACAGGTACACGTGAAGTGAGCCTGGCTCTATATGTTCTCTCTCTCTGAATGTGCTGGGAAAATGTCTGTGAAAAACAGGACATCTGGATATACCCCAGAACTGCAGATATGGGGAAATTATTGCTGGACTTACAGCTTTAGACTTGCTTAACATTTTTTTTTTTTTAGTGACATGTCTGTAGCTCCTGCTTCTGCCCGGGGATTGATCTGTTTGGTCAGTGTCTCTGCAACTTTAGGGAGGGAGGTAGTGAGTCTGAGTCAGTGGATCACTTCCTGGACACATTTGGAAGGGTCCCAGGCCCAGACGGAAGAACTGGCCATCCGGAAATCTGTGAATGATTCACCTGAAGAATGCCCAAAGATTGCTTCAGACTTGTGGGGAAACTTAAGTTTTGAGGCACTTTAATCACCTATTGTATTTGTATGTGCTGAAGACTGTGGTAAAAGCTTCCAGTGGAATTGCTGGAGACCAGAAGCAAAGCTTGAAATTAAAAGCATTTCATTTGGATTTGTCTTTTTCAGCTATAGCAGGCAGAGGTACTGTGTTTCCTTTGGTTTATTTCCTGACACCAACTCGCAGTCACTAAAATTTACGGGGTTGAGGAACTGTGGGTAACACTGCTACAGGCTATGTCAAGGGTTCCTGAGGTGGTGCACAGTGCAACTCTGATAGGATTTCCTCTTTCCCAGGGTCTCAGATGAAACACCCAGAATATGAGGATCACAATTAGTGACAGATTTGCTTTAAGTGACTTGCCTACATCACACAGGAACTCTGTGGCAGAGGCAAGAATAGAATCCAGTTCTCCAGGGCAGCATTCAACTGCCTTAATCATGAGAACATCCTCTCTCTTCCTAAGAAAGCCAATGGAAGCCACTGCTCCGGACACCACACTAGAGAAGCCCTCTGAATTTCCCCACATTTGCTCTTCAGCTACAAGCTAACTAAAAACACGATCTCCCCTTTCTCTGTTCTTCCTTTTCCTCCCCCAGAATAGCATAAACCCTGGCCTCCCACCCACCACTCTCTGCAGCACAGACTGTGTCTGGATTAAAAAATGGAGGGCAGGCGATTTATAACAGGAGCCCCTCCCCTGGGTGTGGTTATTATAGTCAGGGGGTGGAGACAGGGCCCCATATATACAGCTCTGAGAACAGCTGGAAGGGGGTTTTGGATTTTTTTGGCTTAAGAGAGATGGAGGAAAGAAGCCAGGTATTTATAGCACAGGCTGGGTTTGGTTTTACTCATGCTCTGTTTTTTTTCCAGATCAACTTTTCTGTGTGCTGGGCCTTCCCCAGAAACCAGGGGAAAAGAGCTACTTATCCAAGTCAGTAAAAGAGGAGTTTAGGAGACCGTGATGTTTATTTCCATCTTGCTTGAAGTCAGTGTAACATTGCAGTTGTCTCCTCATCTTCCCCCCTTCCTGTGACCCAAGCGGGCAATTCTGGCTCCCAGGGGCAAATATCAGCGGGGACAAATGAACTCTAAGCAGCATGAATGTCCCTTTATGCAGTTTCCTCTCAGGATGCCCAGTCATACACCTCCTCTTCCCTCTGGCAAGAGCACCACAAATAATTTTTCTCCCCCTTCTGTGCCTATACCCCCCAAATACTTATAAGCAGCTCTCACACCCATCCCCCTCCCTTAGTTTTTGATTAGTTCTTTTAATGCTTCCTCATGCATTAAACCCGCGAAGGGCCTGTTCCAAGATTTGCCCATCACCATGGGGTACGCTCATTTATTAGGATTACTTTCATTGGAGGGTGTTGTGATTCCATTCATGTACTGCTTGTATTACTTGTGTTTTCATACGGAGCTTTACTTCTCCCTTCTGCAAGTCCCCTCCCAATGCAGCTACCCTGCAGGATCTAAGTTTCCCAGGGCTGGGTTCCTCCATCCACAGAGTCAAATAACACCCACATACACACCCACACACTCACAGATTAACCGAGTGTGTCTGAGCAAGCCGGGTCTATCAGCCCTCTCAAGCTGACTCCTTATATGTCCCTGGACTCAACAGCACGGGTCAAAAAGCACTTTCCAGCTGCTACCCTTATGTGCACATGGACTCCACAGGCTGGGCAGAGCAACACTTTCAAGCTGCCACCTTTAGATGCCACAGGTTCAGCACGTCGCTATCCCTGCTTTCACTCAACAATTATTTTAGTTGTAACCCTCCTTAATATGCAAACCTCAGAGGATTTTGGGGTGTTACAGGGATCTTCAGCTTAGGTACAAGAAGCGTTGCTGCAGAGCAAGATAGGGAAGCCAAGAAAATGAAGGAGTAAAGAGCACAGAGAAAGCCTGGCAATCGGCTTGATTGTAAAAGTTATTTTATTGCCAGGTCTATAGAGTAATAGCCATACAAGGAGAGACCAATAAACAAAACAGTTGCAATATTACACAGTTTCCATTGGGGTATTGAGGAAATCTAGACCAAGTTTGATTACAAGTCAGGTTTAGAAAGTTATACCTGGAGTGAGAGAGAGGAGAGAGTTGGGCTTTCACCACTCAGTGCAGCTGGATCCGGTTGAAGGCTCCCAGGAGACAGGCTGTTCAGCTTAGGGTCCAGAGTGCTGGAGACAGGCAGAACCCCCAACACGATCAGTCAGGAAATGGTGAAGTTCCAGTGGAACTGAGGCAGCTTTTGGATCCAGGCAGCATAACAGAGTTTTGAATTGGG
>NW_027132324.1:0-38532 GCF_026122565.2 Emydura macquarii macquarii | reverse complement strand
CCTTTTGGTGCTGCAATGCACTACACTGCATTAAACTTTGTTTTATTTTTCTTATTTTAGCATACATATTATATACTGCTGTTTTTATTTTGGATTTAGCATATTTGCATTTTTTTGCAGTACATTTAAAGCAACATTTTATAAACATTATAACTACTTGCATACACACAAAAATACTACTAATACTTTTAAATACAAGTAACATGATGTAGAAAAGTTTGGACTTTATAGGCTCCATTGATTTATTTTATGGAGCTTTGCTACTTTTTTTTTTAGCTTGAGCTTTTTTTTTTTTTTTTTTTTTTTTTTTTTGTAGTGGTAACTTGCCTGCAGCCCATGCTGCTAACACCACCCCTAACGGGCTGCCCTTGGGGATTTTACTGCCACCAAGCCCCATCTCCCGTTTACAGCACTATCACTCTCTACACACACTCGCACGCGTTCTGTGTTAACACAGCACTCGGTTTTGTTTTTTAAAGAACAGGTCAGAGAATCTGATCTGAGCTTTTATTTTAGTATTTAAATTAGCACGTATTTTTTCCAAGCCCACCCTGTGGATACCCTGTGCACACCTTGTGCACAGAACAATGGGGGATATGCATATATCTCTTTAACTCATTTCCGGAAGAATTTTACCACAAGCAAAATTAAAGGTACAGACCAAAGAAAGGGTAGGGAGATTCCATGCGCGAAAAAAAACTTGTGCCACCTTGGACTTTTGCGTTAATGAGCCCTCAAACTTAACGCATGGCCATCGTCAAGGACGATGCTAGGGTGCCCTTTTTGGAATCTCCCAAGAAAAAAGCCTGTCAAGTAAAAAGAAACAGACAACAAACACAAAACATAGAGGTACCTGGAATCCCTGGAGACTGTGAGACTCAAAGGGTCTCGATGCTTTACAGCCTTCTACCGAGTTCTATTCTTCATCCAAAACTCTTCAGGGTCACCTCATCCAGTGCCGGCTGAGGCGTTGGCTGGCGCAGGAACTAGGGGTTGGCAAGCAAGGCGTCCTGCCGCAGTCGCCAAATTGTTGGAAAAAGATTTTAAGTGTGGTTCGTTACTCTGCACCGATAAGAGGCCCACACAGGATTTTAGGCTGGACAGTATCCAAAAGAGTTTATTCTGCAGAAGGTCAATTCCCAAGCCCACAAGTGGACAGTGGAAAAAGACTCCGAACAAATGATTACAGACAGTTTTATACCTTATTGCTACTTAAACATTTATGACAAGACTATACATATTTTCCTTACAAGGGCACAAACTTATTTTCTCTATAACTATTGGTTTATATTATTTGGCATACATTATTTATAAAATATTTTTACCAATGTTTTGCAGCTAACTACAAATTATCTATTAAGGTTGCATAGCTTCCTGAATTTAGCCGAGGCTTATCTCCTTCTGCATTTTTAAGAACTTTCCATGATCTGTGCACAGAGTGGAACGGCCTTGCCTTATAAACAAAGAAGCTGCAAAAATGGAAAGGAGGATTGGGCAGCAAAGATTGATGGGAGTCTGGGGGAGCCAGGCTCAGGGGGCCAAAGATCAAAGGATGGGCAGGACTGTAGACTCTCTTAGAAGGATCCTGACATGGGGCTGTCTTGTGGAGGAGAAAGGATTGTAGATTTTCAGATTTTCACCTGCACTCTGGAGAGGAGGTAATAAGTGAAAGCGACATCTGACTCCTCAACTTTTCAATATCCCCCGGGCTGGAATTGTATATTGCATAGGGCAAAATGAGTTTGTAAAAGACCTTTGATTAATGAAACCCTTGTGTTGCTCTTCACCTAATCTGACTTGTTATAATTTGACTTCTAATCACTTCAAATACTTCTGTGACACATAAATTGTTTTGTTTCTTTTACCAAAAGTAGTGTGTTTGGTTTGAAGTGTGTGGGAGACACTACTTGGAGGAACAAAGCTGGTGCATATCAATTTCTTTGTTTAATTGAGAAACTTATATGAGCTTAAACTCTTCAGTGGGCATAACTGAACATTTGAAGATGGAGGTATCTCAGGTTGTGTGTGGAACTGGGTGTAATGGCTGGGACATTCTGTTGCATAATCCAAAAAGTGGTTGTGTAGAATCACTCATTCACTTAATTTGGAGCAGCTCACATGCTGGAGGTTGTGTGTGAACAGCCCAGGAGTGGGGTTTCTCCAAACAGAGCAGAGAAAGAAGGGCTTTGGGAGTGGGGGATTGGGGTGATGCAGGTGGCTGGGCATTCTGGCTGTATAGCTGCAGAGAGTAAGTGGCAACAATACAGAGGAGAAGACGAAATCCTGCTGATGAGTAGTGGCCGGGAAAGAAAAGAGTGAGGTTTCCTATGATGTTTTTGCCTCATTTTGCGTGACTGGTTCCTCTTGTGATGTAATCAGTCAGCGCTCTTAATGTGAGGCTCTAGCGTTCAAGCCCCTAGTCAGGCCTTTGCCTTTCAATTTGCCTTGTGTGCCAGCACCCCAGTGAATCCTGTAATTGTTCAGAGGGACAGATGGATTCCCAAATGCCATGGCCATTTCCTGGAAAGGTCCCTTTTCACCTGGTGAGTCCTTAAGGAGAGGGATCGAGGCCACTTCAACATGGGTGGAAAGAGAAAACACAATCTCTGTCTCCAGGCAAATGCTGTGGGTATAGGTCTGAGAATGAAATAGGGGAGAGAGAAGAGATGGGAGAAGTAGAGCGGGGGGAGGGAGAGCGAGTCTCAAGAGAGGAAGAAGAAAAGACTTCCATGTGCCAGCCTGTCAGCTGCATGCCACATGTGTGCAAACAAGCTAAAGGCAGTTGGTCCCATGGTGTAATGCGCAGCACTCAGGACTTTGAATCCTGTAATCTGAGTTCAAGTCTCAGTGGGACCTTGGGGTGCTGCTTTGCTTTATGCTGAAACCCTGGTGTCCAGGTTTCCAAGTCCCCACATATGTTTTTTACCTCCCGTTGGGTTATTCAGGCCTGCTGCAGCCAGGTCTTTGGTCCAGCTGGCTTGCTGGGTGTTAGAATATAGCTATTTAGAGCTGCCTGTAAAGGCCCATGATTGTTTATGGATATTCTTATCACTTAGCTAGTTATAAGAGTGTAGAAACAAAGAATCAAAATCACAGCCTACCTGTCTTTGGGCCTTCTCTCACTGTGACAGTCTGAGGCCTTGTAGTTTGGCTAAGCAAAACCAAAAGCAGCAGGGCAATCATAAACTGGGAAGCATGTGGTAACATCCACACATCACAAACCAATGCCACTAAAACAAGGTAATACCAGGCTGTTTAGAAGGTGATACAGTCTAATGCATCCAGATAAAGAAAAGACCCAAGAATGCTTAAAAAAGCTTTCTTTGATAGCATTTTGTCTTGTTTTTAACCACTTGTCAACAGCTGTGCTTGTAGAATCTACACTTCATATTGTTTGGCCATTGTGGCACCCACTGTTCTGATTATTTCTGTCTGATTCTTTGATGGTTTCTGTCTGTCCTATAACTAACTGTAATCAGTTAAGGTGGTGCGGTACAACTGGTTAGAGAATTCTGTTACAATCTGTTAGGACTGGTTAAAGAATTATCTTGTAATATTTTTAAGAAAATGAGTGGTTAACTTACACTTTAAAAACTGAGGTCAAACAGGAAGTAAGGTGGGAAGAAGAAAAATTACTGGTGTGCAGAATTGGGATTCTTTCCTGATTACCCCGATAAACCCACAGTATTGCCTGCTCCTTGACTCTGGACTTCTGCTTCTGTCAACGAACCAAGAGCTTTTGCACTTTTGTTTTTCCAAAATTTTAATGGAGGGAACTTTGGATACACTTTGAAGTTAAAATGTTTTTGTTTGTTTTTTTGATAATGCACGGACCAAGGCAGCTGTGTTTCATAGATTGTATTTGGTGGCTATTACAAGCAAAATGCACCTTTTTAAGAAATAAATAAAATGCATAAGAATCAGCAAAGTAAAAAGAGGGGCTGATAAACATAGCACTCTGAATAAGAGAATGGAGGGTTTAAAATTACAAAACCATGTTTCCAGTGAAAGCTCTGGCAGCAAAGAATAATAAAATAGAGCTAAGATATGGTAACTTGAGCGCAAAAGTAAGTGATTTGAAGAAAAAGAGAAGAGATAAATGTAGCTTTTGTAGAAATTAGTTTTATAAAATTTGAGGGGAATTAAGCAGTTGAAGGTTGTTGTGGGAGGAGAATTCTTGGTTTCTTTGCAGCCATCCTGAAGGAAGGATGGGCCCTTTTCCCAAGGGCATGGTCTGTGAATCCTGACTGAGATCATTTGAATGTGGATGATTTGGTTGGAATTATTGAAGGAAAAGGGGGGTTCGATTGCAGCATAACTGCCTCCAAATGTGTAAAAAGGAATGTAATTTGTGTACAGCTGTGTGAAAATCATTAAAGCAGTGCAAGGGAGAATTTGTGTGTGCAAACATATTGTGTCAATCTGTAAGGTTTTAAGGACCTAAACCAACACTCTCGGTTTGTAAAATCCTGCCCTGTATTTTTCAGAAAATTGATTTTATTATCATTTAACCCTTTGGGTGCTTCCATGCTGTATAACGTTCAACATCTTTTGAAGACCAAAGCTGTAGCTGTGGGAGAGGCAGCCAGAAACAGGAGAATTGGGAGAGAGTCTGGATCTTTTTTTTTTTTTTGTGGTGACAAAGTAGCACAAAGGAGCTGCAAAATATGGACGTATCTGGGCAGCAAACAAACTAGTTGAAACAAAAAAGGCTCAGAGTTCAACCCTCCAAGAAGGTAAGGTAGAAAAGATTATAAACTTTGCCTTCTCATAGAACAAAAACACAAGAAAAATGGAGGTAACTCCTCTGTTTTACCTCAAATCAGCAAAAAAAAAAAATTAAAAGGAAGGGCTATTTTAAGCAATAATCTGCCCTCCCCCCCAAAGGGAGTAGAAAAAAATGCTTTTTGTCTTTCAGAACTTCAGGAAAAGCTTGCACCAGCAAAACCGCTGAAGAGCAAAACCATGGGTCTAATATTGGAACAAAGATTGTGTTTTGTGTTTTATGTTCTGTGTTGTTTGTCTTGGTACTAACATTTTTGTGTATTGTGTTTAAAAAAAAACTGGGGAAAGGTAAATCTATGTATAATTTGGTCCAGTCACATTGCATGGAACCCTGATAGTTAAACAAATTACACAAAGGGGTGAGGTAGTGGCTGCTACCATGTTTTTGTGCCCAGGAGCCTTTACAGCTATTCTGAAGGGAAACGGGCCCTTTCCTGAAGGAACTGTCTGTAAACAATTAATTGTAAATAAGTGCAGCAGGCAAAGGGACAATCTGACTGGAATCATTTGACTACTTAAGTATTGGTCAAAATTATAAAAGAGGGAATAAGGGATTTCCATTAAAACTTGACTGTCTCCGAAGGTACAAAATGGGAATCTGGGTAGAATTGTGTAAAAGGAATTGGAGCAGTGCAAGGGATGTTAAGCAAACACAGACAGCTAGTGTTGCTTGGCTTTGTTATGAAGCATTTAATTCTTTGACAGGAGAACATGATAATGGCAGGGGCAGGAAGAACCAAGATAGTAAAGAAAATTCTGGATTGCAGAAGTCATATTCAAGAATTGCAAAAAGCTGACCCAGGACTAGTGTCCTGGGGGGGGGGGGGCAGGTAGGGCAACCATACCAGCAGAGTGATCTCCCACCTCTTTTCAGCTAGTGGCCTGTGCTATACTGGAGCCTCCACAGTTATTTATTGACAAATAAAATTTGCAGAATTTCCAATTCACCTAGTGCTTTGGGAGCCAGGTTTGAATTCTGTTTTTTAGATGATTTTGAGTCTGGGCATTGTGTTTATTGACCAGTTTCTCTGGTGTTGATGCTTTCTATTTGCGATGGCTGAGTGGTTAAGGTGTTGGACTTGAAATTTAATGGGGTATCCCCTTGCAGGTTTGAATCCTGCTCACAGCGAGGTTGGTGTTTTAACCCCACTTTTTTGCAGGGCACTATATCTGTACAAACACCTAAAACACTCTCATTCCCAACAAAACTCCACTCCCCAGCTTTCCTAGATGTGTCTTGCACATACCTTGTGCTGGGTCCTGGATATACCAAACCAGCCACAAAAGTAAACTTCTGTCTCAGTGCACCCATTAACCAGACGTCTCCTTAGATATCTCAGCCATTATTTCATCACGCAGATACTAGACTAGATACGCAGATACTAGACTTTATGAATGGTCATTTAAAACCAATTTAATCAAACAAAGAGTTCTTCTGATCCCAAGAGGTCAGCCACACAGCCACACAGCCAGCCCCACATATAACTCAGAGTGCAGCTTCCCGTCCGTCAAAACAGGGACAGCCAGTCTCACCTGGAGGAGCTAGTAAAACAGCAAAGAATGTTAGCAGAAAAATCCTGGAGCACAGCCTTGGAACGGCTGGCAAGGATTGCTGACACCCCCAGTTTCACTCCGGTGGCTGTGGGAGCAACTCCTACTCTTCTCTCAGAGCCAGGATAAAGGCTTAGGGGTGTGAGTTTCCAAGGAGCCCCACTTCCAAGGGGCCCCACTGATTTCTGTTGCTTTCTGTACCTTTTTTTGGCTTGGGTATTTCTTCTTCCTAAGTCTTTCTCTGCTTTTTCTTTCTCCCCCCCATTTTTCCCAAACACTGCAGTATTCCCTGGCCATCCTGCTCCCCCAACCCAGTTACCTCCACAAACCTTTGTTCCCACTCCTTCATTATGTGGTGTCACTTACCTATTTTCCTGTCAGCTGCTGTACTAGGGATGACATAAAATCCCTCCATGGGAAGTCCTATCCCAGCTCCATGAGGCCATTGCAGACCCTGCCAAGCCTGTGACTTCAGGACCCGGGAATCCATACCTCAGCTTTCCACCAAGTTGTGGTGTTCTCCACAGGGTAGTAGCAGAAATCACGGTGCTGGTACCAGCCAGTGCAGAAGCAACCCTGGGCACATGAGCAGGAGTAGACATCAGAGAACAGTATGGGGAAGGAAATGAAGCATGAGGCAAGGGTGGCAGGGTCTTAGGGTCCATGATCTCTGAGCTCCACTGAGAACCCCACGCTCCAGGAATGGGAACCCCAGATCCCGTGTTAATGCCCCTTCCCAAGCCCCCACTACTCCTCCATTGACCAGGCTTCTTGACCAGATGACATCTCATGTGATGCATTGCGAACAAAGCCACACCTCAGAGAATGCAAAAAGATGAAA
Source organism: Emydura macquarii macquarii (assembly GCF_026122565.2). Lineage (NCBI taxonomy): Eukaryota > Metazoa > Chordata > Testudines > Chelidae > Emydura > Emydura macquarii. The sequence continues at coordinate 31,355 of NW_027132324.1, read as the reverse complement.
ACTTTCTGCTGAAAAAACCTAAGACTTTTTACTCTGAAAACAAACCTAGACCTCTCACGTTGTATGTCAGACTGTGCTACTGAACCAGAAATGCTTTAGCTCCTCTTGTGAGACATTTCCAGCTGCACAATGCTGCTGCTATGCCAGGGGAGCTATTATTGTCTCCAGGAAACATTTTTCTTAGCCTGCTTCCATCCATCACTGGTTTCTGCAGCAAAGGGCAGTGCATGTCCCTGTGGTCCAGATATCCTCATTCAAATCAAGCTAGAACCTGAGAAACCTTTCCCTTTCTCAGCTGTGGGAGGGGAGACTTTGAAAAGTGCTCTCTGTGCTAGTGCACATGGCTAAGAAAAGAGAAAAAACTGCAAATTCCCCTAGTGCTTTGGGAGCCAGGTTTGAAATCTGTTTTTCAGATGATTTTGAGTCTGGGCATTGTGCTTATTGACCAGTTTCTCTGGTGTTGATGCTTTCTGTTTGCACAGCTGTGATGGCCGAGTGGTTAAGGTGTTGGACTTGAAATCCAATGGGGTTCCCCCTCGCAGGTTCAAATCCTGCTCACAGCGAGGTTGGTGTTTTAACCACACTTTCTTGCAGGGCACTATACCTGTACAAATCCCTAAAACACTCCTAATCCCAATAAAACTCCACTCCCCAGCTTTCCTAGAGCTACCTTGCATGCTATCTTGTGCTGGGTCCTGGATGTCTAGGGCAAAGTCTCTGCCACTTACCTGTCACCTGATGGCTCCTAGCTCAGCCCTCAAGCTGCCTGCTGCTTGTGCTCCTCTCTATAGAGTGTGAAAGGAGCTGAAGCAGTGCGGGAGCCTCCCTGCGGACACAGACTTGACAAAGCTTTAGCAGAGAGAGATTGTCTGAGACTTCAGAGTTCCAGAAACCATATAGCCAGCCCCTAATTCAGGGCCTGTTCCAGCTCCGAGATTGAGCTTCCAGGATCCCTCCCATTGAGCAGGTGCCCCTGATTAAATCCTCAAAAATAGGCATGTGAAACTCACTCCTGTTCTCCCTGTATCACAGCTAGTGCTGGAATCACCCCTGCATTGCCACAGGGTGTGAGGGCGTCATGCCAAAGCACCGTGAAGCCATTCATGGTTGAACACTTCTACAGCCAGTGTTGTGTCTGAGACAAATCCCACAGAAGGGCCGTGGTGGGCTGGGCTATGTACACCATCCCTGCAGGAGATGCAGGAGACAATGAGGAGACATAATTCTCCACTGCCTGGCATCTTGTGTCATCATCTACATCTGTACAAAGTGAGTGCAAAGCACAGGTGAAAATTGCAACACAGGATGCAGAACAAAGAAGATTCAGGCCCTCGACTATTAATACATACCCATGGTACCATGGTCTACAACACTATAAGACGTTTGTGTATGTGAATGCAGGGAAGACAGAGTCATTGAGTGATGGGACTGAGGTAGATTCCATGCAGATTTTAAGAATTTACACTTTCATCTCATGTGAGAATCTCTCTCAGCCCTGGATTGAGGATGAGCAATGGCTACCCATTTGTTGTACCCACTGATGAGGACTCGTGATGCCACATTTTCCTGTTGGCCAGTCAAGAAAGTCTTTTTGTACCCTGGGGAGTTGAAATGGCAGATGTGTTCCCAAAGGGTGGGGCCGGCCCTGCCGCTTTTCTTTTGGCCTAGTGGGAAGGAGCTTAAATGGGGAAGGGTGACCTCCTGCTCCTGGGGGTGGGGGTGGAAGACCATGGTCCTACATGGTGATTGGGGGATGCCAAGGTCAGGACTGGGCAGTAGGAGGAGGGATTTTTAGATCTGGCAGTGGGGACGGGCGACACGGCCACTGGGCACAAGCCAGGCCTGAGAATTTGGAGAACCATTTCAAACATGGCTGATTATTTTACAGCCCCCTGCCCCTTCTGCTGTAAGGGGAGCAGCCCAGCCGTGTCTGCCAGGCTCCCTATGCAGCGCCAAGAAAAGGGCTGCCAAGGAACAACTGGTCAAACCCGCTGGGAAGCGGAGGGGTCTGGGTGCAGAATGGAGGCTTTGCAGGGGGCTGGGGTGGGGGTGAGGAGAAGGAAATGCACCTTGGGGGAGGGAGGGAGGGAGGACAGGGCTGGGGGTGGGTGAGCAGGTGGGGGAGGCTGGGCAGGAGACTGAGCTGGGGAGTAGGGTGGGGGCTGGGGGGACTGAGGGTAGAGGGAGCCTGGGAGGAGTAGGGCCTGAAGGGGCACGGGATTGAAGGCGGGGCCGGAAGACCCAGGAAGGGGGCGGAGTCTGTCAAGGTAACCTGCAACCACACCAATCCCCTAGCGGCAACGGGGCTAAAGACCATCACGTGACTTCGGGGGGAGGGGCGCGTGCTCTGCCATAGCAACAAGGCCTCGGACCCGCCCCTTGGTAACTACTTCCCTCCTAGCCACATCCCAGTTCGGGGAAAGGTGACAAGCGACTCTCGCTCGCTGTAACGGAAACGGACGCTGGAGGTCTTGTTGTTAGAGCACTGAGTTGGCCAGCCAAACTTCTTGGGAAGATTGTGTGCTGAACCCTTCCTAATGGCCAGTTAGGTTGCTTTATTACACAAGTCCTCATATCCTGGCTAGAACAGAGATCATCATGGACTTGAATAACTGCAAACACTGCAGTGGAATTTACCCCAACCCTTCAGGGAATGCAGTGCGATGCTCTAGGCTTGATGCCCTCAATCTAGTTTAACACACACTTTCTTTTCAGCGTTCTTCCAGACAGTTCAGAGAAGGCCCACCAGGTCCTTTAAAAAAACCCAGATCAATTGGCTCCACAGTGGAGCAGGTATGTAAACCAGTTGAGTCTGTGTACTTCTAAAATCTCTAGTCAGAGGTGACTGTATTGTGTAGCCTCCATATGCAGTAGGGTACTCTTTGTAACTAAAGCTAGTATAACCGTTTCACAGGACAGCATCTCATAGAGTCACAGCTAATGCCAGCCACATAATGTTTTGGAAATGATCTTCCTTGTCAGTCCCTCTGGTATCTAACACAAGATTAAATCAGACCTCTGATTAAGTGGTTCAAATTAATGCCATATAAGTAACTTGCTGGGGCCAATAAAAACAAAAGATCCCTTGCCATCACTAATCCTATTGCTCTCTCATTTCAGGGAAACGAGTCTATAGTTGCAAAAACAACACTTGTGGTCCCTAATGATGGTGGTCCAATTGAAGCCATCTCCACTATTCAGACTATACCTTTTCTCAGAAGCCGGAGGAAGACAGGTAGGTATACGTTAACAGCAAGGAGCAGAACTTGTTTGCTGAATTACACTTCCCAATGAATAAACTAGGCACACAAACTTTCTCTTCCATCTCTTTATTTGTTAAATATAACTGGGCTACTAAGTGTTAATATCTAGGAGAGGATGATGAAGGATGGAAATAAAATTCCAAGAACATCTTTTTTCCACCCGCTGCTTCCCATTTCTCCTATAATTAGCATTAAACCGGTATCTTGAAAGATGGTAATCCAAATAATATTCTCGCTCAGATATCCTAATCCTGGCTGTTGGGGAAACTCTTAAATTGAGCTCTTTCTTTAAAAAGAATAAACCTTTCATTGTAAGTTGGATTACAGGAGGATCTTTAAATGGATAGAGGCAAAAGAAAAAACTAAATATGGGGGCATTTTTATTTTCAGACCCTCTCAAACAGACTGTAGTTATTTCTAGTCCAGAGAAAATCAAACTGAAGGACAAAAGCCAAACTTCTTGGTTTTAACCTTCTTTTCCTGGTTCAGTTGCCTTTCGCCACCCACATTCTGTCTCCAAATAAATTACTCAAACTCAGTGGTTCTCAACCTGTGGCCCAATGAGCACACAGCTGCAGCCCATTGACAGCCTTGTGTGTGCGCGTAGCACACAGTGGTAAATAGGGTTGAGAATCACTGCTCTGACTGCTAAAAACTTCTCTTTCAAAACCATAAATCTTTTGTATGGAGGGAGGCGCTCTGCTAAACCTAGCAAAGGGCATGGGGGGGTTCTAGCATTGCTTCTATGTATTCATAAGCAAAGTAATTGCTCAAAAGGTTGGCATACCAGAGTGATTAGAGGTACTCCGTATGTATCCAAGATAGATAAGAACTATGTGCCTATATTAACGCTGGTGTAGTAGCACTTATTCTCTCAGGGAGCCCAAGAGGTGCTGCTTCTGGGCAATGAAAATTGAAGGACGTGGCCCTAATGCTCTGGTTTTTAATTGCTTTCAGAAGTAACGCGGCTTTGCTTTCCGTTTTTACCACATGAATGCACCGTACTTCTTGTTCGGCTTTGGCAAGCGTGTCTAGAAGACTGATTGCCTCGGAGGGAGATAGGAACCCAAAACTGCATAATTAACCCTTAATTGCCAGTTGTATCTTGTAACCACCTCTGCTGGTTGCACTACCTTTGGCATAACACAGATGCCAAGTGCTCTGGCAGTACTCGTTCAGCCAGGAATCTCCGGCCACTTCCAAGATGCTTGTCTCCATCATTATATAGTCTTCATACTGAAAACAGAAGGCTGGGAAATTCTCTCTCTCTCTCTTTCTCAGCCAGTTTACAACCTTGGAACAGTGACTCAAGATTGGGCAGTAGGCAGCTGGAATCCAGATCTGAAACTGATGGATCTAATACTCCTCAGAGCAATGCGGGGATAAGGTTGCATGAATTTGTACCAAAGACGGTAGGTGGACAGGCAGTAGAAACTTAAGCAGCTTTCCCCTTTCATTTTTTTGGTGTGGGTGATTATAGTCAATCCTGAACAAGATTCATTGACCCTACTGCTGTACATTCCTCTGAGCGTAGGCTGATGCACAGGGTCAGTTACCCAGCCCCATGTTGGCAGTTTCAGCTCTGGGCTGTGACCCTGAGTCCTCCGCTATGCCCTGGGATACATGCAGACATCTATCTTTATTTCCTGCTGTGAAAGACATCTTACACTGCTATGCTGACAGTTCAGCCTTTGATAGCCAGAGTTTAGACTTCTTAAATGCATGTCCCAGTGATTTGTAAGAGATGCCATGATGGCCAGAACTAATAAGGTAAAATAAATGGGCAGGGTTTGTTAGAAGAAGAATCACCAGCAAAAGACCATGGCTTATTTAACTCCCAATCCCATTATTCTTTGTATAAATTTGCCATGATGTTAATTTTGCTTTGCCATCAATGTTGAACAAGACACTCAGCCAGTTTACCTGTGCAGCCAAACTGTATCTATTCAGTGTTTTGTTGCATTATTACCATTTCCTCACACACTGGCTCTTTGTCTTTCCAGGTTATCAAACCAGAGTCATGTGTTCCATGTGGAAAGTGGATAAAGTTTCAGAAACTGTCTCTAAAGTGCATTGACTGCCGTGTGGTGACTCACCCAGAATGTTGGGACCGCTGTCCCCTTCCCTGCATCCCAACTTTAACAGGCACTCCTGTCAGAACTGGAGAGGTATGACTTTGTGTGAGATGAGCCTTAAAGCCTGTAGCTACCAAACAACAAATGTGCTAATGCCCATTTGGGAGCACTAGACCATGCTTAAGGACTGTACATATTAGCTGACTTATTGCTGCATTATGTGGATTGTCTGTGTTATTACAGATCTAATAAAAATACATAAATGAGACTGTTCAATAAAGCCAAGAATCGTAAGAACGTGGGGTTTTTGGAGAGTGGAGAATTGTATGTGGTGGTTCTGAAAGTATCTGAGGGAGGAATTTTGTTCTGATTTTGCAAGCAGTCACAAACTGTTCCCGGCTCGGCATGTCTCACTGTTTCTAGTGAGTCCTCGTTTGTCAATTGAGATTGACAAAGTTAATTTGCTTAAATTGGAGCCATAAAATGTTCTCAGATTGGTGAACCATGGCACAGTTAAGCTAGTCTTCAGGAATCTCCTGTTTTTCTTAGGCTAGATCCCTCTTTTTTGACCACTCTCAGTAGTATTCCTTCCCTGTGCGATAAAGAGCTGAATGCAATCTGTCTTGACAGTCCTACTGGATTTAACTCTGGCACCTTGATATCAGGATTTGATCTGTTTTATTAGATGGTAATTTACTTACCCTTCTTTCCCTTCATATCGGCTGCATGGTTCATCCTCCACTGGCCTGTGAAACAGGAATCTTGTGCCCAGGCCTCTAGTGTGTGGTAAGATGTGTGTTCTGAAGCTTGTAAATGTCAGTGTTGCAAAACCAGTCTCTTCCTCCTTTAAGGGACGTTGGTGGACTTTGTGCCTATGACTCCTCCAATGATTCCTTCCATTCTAGTTCACTGTGTGAATGAGATTGAGCAGTGAGGGTTACATGAGGTAAGAATCACCTGAAATCGGTGAGGGTGCTAATGAAACGAGTCTAGCTGTGAGGTTAGAGCCGCAGTTGGTTAACCTGAGGATCTCTTGTGTACGATGCTGGAGATATCACAGTGCTGCTCAACACACGCGTCATGATGGGCATGTTACAGTCCCTGCCCAGAGAGCTCACAGTTTATAGTGGGGGCAGAAGACTGCTTTTACTGAGGAATCTACTTTACCTTCTCAAGATGTTTGGGCAGATGAAGTCCTAACTTTAAGCATTGATCTCTGCTAACAGACAGGCCTATACCTAATTTCTGGTTGTGACAGGACAGTGAAAGAGCTGAAGGAGAAGTTCCTTCGAGGGAAGACTGTTCCCTTGCTCAGCAAAGTGGATGATATCGTGCCATCTGTGGCCTTCTTAAAGACTTCCTGCGCAACCTAAAGGAACCCATTCTCACATTCCGGCTAAGCAAGACTTTTATGGAGGCAGCAGGTGAGGCGAGCCAAATGCCATCAACAGCTGTAGTGCCTGAGGAAACATTCTCAGACAGATCCATCTGAATGATCAATCTTTCTTACGTGTGCATGTATTGGCAGTCCTGGATGTGCTGTAACGAGATCTTCCTTCCTTCCTTCCTTCCTTCCACTGATCTGCCTGTACTACACTGCCTGGCGTTTAGCTTAGTTACAATGAAGTATCCCAGCCAGGCCTTCGAAGAACTTTCTCTGATCTACTCTGCCTGGCTGCTGCAGCGAGCTCATTCTGTGGGTTTTATCATGGATGCTGCTAACGTTAGGTGGATGTTCACTAGATCCCATATTTTTATATTAATCCTTAAGTCATCACAATTTTTCATTTTAGAACCAGTCAAGAGTCCTGGTAGTCAGGATCGTGTTCGGGAATGATGCCCAAGTTTAGTGGAGTCTTAAAGCTGTTCTTACACTTGTACAGAAGAGTCTTTGAAATCACTGTCCAATGCAGAGGTCAAAATACTTTACTGAAAGTGCCATTCACCAGAAGATCCCATAGCATTTTACGTGCATTAAGCCTTCTAACACAGAACCTCTGAGACATGGGTATTAGCCCCATTTTAGATGGGGAAACCAAGGCACTGGGGTTTAAATAACTTGCCCAAGGTTAGATAGTGTCATTGTTAGAATTAGAACTCAGGAGGATGGCACCCAGAATCTTAACACCTTCAATCATTGATGGAACATGCTGCTGTCTGAGGAAAGCGGTCCCACAGGCCTCTCTCATCGCTGCTTTTTTTTTTTTTTTTTAAAGAAATTTTGGATGAAGACAACAGTGTGGCTGCCATGTACCAGGCCATTGGTGAACTCCCTCAGGCCAACAGAGACACACTGGCTTTCCTCATGATTCACCTTCAGAGGTGGGTTCAGCCAGATTAGGAGTGCTGCAAGTCAGAAGAAGATGTAGTTCTGTTTTTACAGGCTCATACTGGTGGTTGGGTCTTTACAAATCTGGACAGCTTGCAAATTCAGAGATAATTGACAGATGCAGCTCATGTGGCATCATTTCACATTATCAGGGCTTTCTATCATGAACAAAATCAATTTCATGTCCCTTTCTTTCTTGTCTAGAGTGGCTCAGAGCCCAGACACAGAAATGGACACCACCAACCTGTCCAGAGTCTTTGGCCCCACAATAGTTGCCCATGCTGTGCCCGATCCTGACCCCATGACACTCTTGCAAGACGCTAAATGACAACCCAAGGTAGGTGAGCAGCCTATTCTTGAGGTAGAATGTGGATGTAAGATAGATAAAGTTTCTTGTGAAAGAATTGGATTATCTGGCACCTGACACCTCTGGCCCATCTCATACCACTTTCAGGCTCAGGGAGTTGTGGGTTTCTGATAAGAGGGGAGAGTTTGTGTGCTAATGTGTATTTCTGTAGGTGGTAGAGCGGCTGCTGTCACTGTCAGGGGACTACTGGAGCCAGTTCATAATGGAGCAAGAAAACATTGACCGACTGCATATAACTGAAAACTCCAATGCCTGTTCCACTCCCCGAACACCATATAGTAAAGGTAGTCCTGGAATGTTGCTCTATCAGATCTTCAACAATGGCCAAACATCCACTCTAACTAAAACAATGACCTCAAATCAAAGCCTTTTGTTAGGTTGTGTTGGAACAGGCTTGCCAAACTCTTCCTCTTCCACCCTGCAGTTACCATACAGCCTTTGACACTCATGGTCATTGCTCTTTATCCCTGGTATGGCATTTCAAGTGCTGTAGCTCTGTTGGTCCCAGGATATTAGAAAGAAAAGATGGGTGAGGTAATAGCTTTTATTGGACCAATTGGTGAAAGAGACGTGCTTTTGAGATACACAGTGTAGCATGAAAGCTTGTCTCTTCCACTAACAGAAGTTGGTCCAATAAAAGATATTACCTCATCCATCTTGTCTCTCTAATGGCATTTCAAAGCAGGCATTCTTTGCTCTGTTTTACCCACCTCCCAGCCCCTGGAAGAGTGTTCCTTTTTCACACTGAGGGAGGAGCTAACATTTTGCTCTTGGTCCCCAGCCTAGGCCTAACTGTAACCATTCACCTTGATAACCAAGCATCTGTGATAGCTGCGGCCTTTAGTGCTGCCAGTGTGAACTTCTAGCTACAAAGAAGCACTAAAGAGTTAAATATCTAGCTGTGGCATTGTCAATTGGTGCAGTGTTACCAGGGTTTTTGAGGGCAATGGGAAGGGAAGTAGCTTATGACCGGGAAGACCAGCTTCTCTCATCACACTTCAACAGACGTTGTGGAAGGACTATAATCCCATTACTTTAGTTGAAGAAGAAACATTGTATGTGAGTTATCATGTGCCTGTTCTAATATGACTCTTGTTCCTCTGTCTTGTTGGAAGTGAGCATGCTAGGTCCTTTCACTACTCCAGAACAGCACCCGATAAAGACTCCTTCATCTAGTGCCCAGATCTACTCTCCGTGAGACTACCCTGAAGTAAGTGGTACTGCATTCTTTAGGATAGTAAAATGAGGTACTTAGCCTTTGGCAAGTCACTTAACTTATTTCCATCTGTAAACATGGGGGAAATACCTACCTTGTGGTTACTGAGGATTGACTAACGATTGCACAGTGCTTGGTGTTTATGTAGCTTTTTATAGAGACTAATCAATTGCTCACTGAGGTGCTGAGGGGTACTAGTCCATGGGAGAGGTGGAGTAAGTGGCAGAGAACTAAGGGGGTGAGAAAGGGCAGATCCAAGATCCTGTAACTTTCTCAGTGCAAATTTGAGAACAGTAGGTAGCTCCATGAAAGCCACCTGCCTTTCATCCCTGCTACTCCATGGCTCCTAATGCAGCTGGCCAGAGGGGCAGGCTACATGTACAAGCCCAAGTTTCTCTCCTCGGCTTCCATGGCACGCCGTTAAACACAGTACCTGTACTTTAGCCTCTAGGAACCACCAACAGACAGCTCCCTCATAAGTAGTATGTGACCTGCTGAGCAGGGAGCAGGGACCACAAACCACAGTTAAAAAGGAAAGAGGTAGAAAAGCAAAGAATGGTGGAAAAAAGCTGACACTATACATGTAGAGGTCCTAATTCACCAATGCATCACAAAGAGGTGCACTAACAGAAGGGCTGGGAATTTTTGCTTTAGAACAGTTCCTTTCCATTTCTATTTAACTAGATTCAGGAGCAAAAGCAAGTCTGCAACCAAACCTGGACGTTTTGCCTCTCCTATGCTAAAGTAAAATGGACCTGGAATTTCAGCTCTTTCATAATGCCTACAGCCCACATATGCATAACTACAATAAAGGACTAACTGCCCATCACTACTTTCAGCAGCCTTCTGTATTAGGGTAATCTTATTACTTTTGTTTTTAGCTTAATTGAGGTTTTTAATAACAATTTTATTAAATATTTTGTGCCATATTGCTTCTAGTATTAGCGAGGCAAGTAACTGGCAAGATCTAGTCAATATGTTAGGGTAAATTGCCACAAAAATACTTTAATTTGAAAATATATATTTCAATAAGAAATGGGCCTCCATCTATTTAAAAGCACCTTCTTGGAGTTCCATTTAAAGACTTCTTGAAAACTATAAAGGAGGTATTTTGCACCAGCAGTAATCCTACCGTGTTCGAAGAGAACAACCATAATCCTTTGCGAAAAGAGTGCTGATTCCATGTATAGGGAACCAGCAAAAGCTAAGACAACATTGTTCATCACTGTTGGTTGGGGCCGTGTATGTCAGTGACTGTAGTGTGAGGGTGGGTAAAGAAAATTGATCTTTCTGGGTCAGCAGAGGCTGGAAATAAACCAGTAATTCAACTTGAGGAGAAGGGAAGGAGCCTATGGACTTGTAGGTGAGGGGAGAGGCCCCCTCAATCTTGTACGAGGCAAATCATCTTGCCCTCCATTGCTTATTATAGGCTTGCCTACAATTTTGAGTGTGCTCGGTGCAGAGCATGCTGCTGGCACTGAATGCCTCATGCCACTGATTCACATCACCATCATCGAGGATGCAGAAAAAGCATCACATGGAGAGAGGCTGTTTCCCGGTGCCAAAAACATCGAAGAATGGGGCTCCAGGTGCAGGACCCTTGTTGGATCAGCTACCCATGTTGGGACATCAGGACCTGGACTCTCCACTCAGAGCATTCCCAGTGAGAGAGCCCCTTCTGACTCTGGAGAGCATAAAGGGTCCTCTATAGATGACTGTTCCATCGATGCCAGAGGCGTTTCAGGCAGTGAGGGACCTCAGAGCCCTACTGTTGCCTCCAACTTCCAGGCACCCCTCAGCACCAGATGGGGGAAGGCACCAGCATCGAAGGGAAAGCCCCTGATGGGCCCTCCATAGCAGTTGCACCATTCACCCGACCCACAACGTGATTCAGCATCTCCAGTACCAAGATTGCAGAGGACGTCCCCGCTCTTGCAGCACCGATCATCAAGGTCCTTTTCGCGATCTCCCACGGTGGCACTCTAGCAGCAATCGGGGAGGCACTGATCACGTTCTCCACAGTGCCGGTCACCAGCTTCCTGGTATTGGTCCCTGGTGCCTCGGCTCAAGAGTTGCGGCACTGATCCCCAACTCCACACTGCTGTCCAAGATGTCATTTGTTGGAGCACAACCATCCCTGTGGCACCATTCGTCAGTGCCACATGATAGTCTAGCAAAGACACCAACAGCCCCACCTTGGTGTCCTCAGGAAGAGTGCTACTCCTTGACTTCGGATGGAGAAGTCACTCCTAGACCAAGCCACCAGAACCATCGCAAGGCACCGAAGGTCAGGGCTGTATCTGTAGCATCAGACTGGCCCTAGGGACAATGACCTTTTCAATGGCTGTATTGGAATCCGTGGAGTCTCCCCACGGCGCCAGGTCCTTACTCATACTGCTCTTCAGCAAAGCATTCTGTGGTACCGCCGACCCAGAAAGAGACCCAGAACTCTGTCGGACCGCAGTTCCAAGCCTCAGGTGACCACATCAGCCCAGGCTCAGGAGGAGAGTTTACCTGCCCTCTCCCCTGGTCCTGCCATCCTCCTCTTCGTTCCTGGGACGAGGTGGTCACAGCAGAAACCTTGGTACTGCAGGACAACTTCAGAGCCCATCAACCTGGGTCTGGAGGTGGAGGATTTCAAGGGCACCTTTGACTCTTTCTTTGATGTGCTGGCAGCCGAGGCGCTGGCCCAAGTTGCACTACTGGTGCATGAAGGGGTGACTAAGGTGGTTAGGGCCCTGTAGCAAACACCATCTTCATTGCCACCAACATCAAAAAGGGCTGAGAAGAAATATTATGTCCCGGTTAAGGGATTTGGGTACTCCCCCCACACCCTCCCAATGCCCTCCCTGGGAACCCTTGTAGTGGCCGCAGCCAACAAGAGGGGCAGGCAGGGTCAACTGAGTTCCACCCCAAAGAATAAAACAGGGTTACTTACCAGTAACTGTTGTTCTTCAAGATGTTGCTCATATCCATTCCAATATAGATGAGTGCACCCCACCGTCCACTGGTTCCCAGAACTTTTTTCCCCTTAGCAGACCCCGGAGGGCCAGCTTAGGCGCCCCCTGGAGTACCGCGCTCATGCCGCAGTATATGAGGCACTGCCGACCCTGAGGGCCCTCAGTCCCTTCTTTCTGCCGACTCTGACAGCGGGGATGGAGGGTGGGTGTGGAATGAACACAAGCAAAACATCTCGAAGAACAACAGTTACTGGTAAGTAACCCTGTTTTCTACTTCGAGTGATTGCTCATGTCCATTCCAATATAGGTGATTAAATAGCCATACCTTAGAGGTGGGTAGGAGTTACCTGGTCGTCGGTCCACACCTTCACGTCTCACTATGCCATCGTGCAGCAGGCGCGAGAGGATGCGGAGTTTGGCAGGGCTGTGCTGATGAGAACAGCTCACTGGTAACTGCTTTGCAGATGTCCTGCAGGGGCAATCATTCCAGGAAGGCTGCTGACAAGGCCTGGGGTCTGGTTGAGTGCGCTGACACAGCTACTGGAAACAGCACCTTCGCCTACTCGTAGCAGCACCTGATGCAGGCGGTGATCCAGGTGGAGATCCAGGGTGGAGACAGGTGAGCCCTTCATCCGGTCCGCCACCGCCACAAACAGCTGCATCGACTTCTGGAACGGCCGTGTCTGTTCGATGTAGTAGGCCAGGGTTCATCTCACGTCCAGCGAGTGCCATCTCCACTCATCCTCCGACCTATGCGGTTTTGGAAAGGACACGGGGAGGAAGATATCCTGGTTATAATGGAACTGGGAGACCACCTAGGCAGGAAGGCTGGGTGGGGTCTCAGCCGCACCTTGTCTTTATAGAAGAAGGTGTAGGGGGGCTCCGAGGTTAAAGCTCTTATCTCGGAGACCCTCCTAGCCGATGTAGTGGCCACCAGTAAGGCTACCTTCAAAGATAGTATGAGCAGTGGGCTTGTAGCCATGGGCTCTCAGGGGGGGTCCCGTTAGTCTGGCGAGGACCAGTTTCAAATTCCAGGAAGGCACCAGGTCACGGACATGGGGGTACAGCCTCTCCACCCCTTTGAGGAACCTGACTGACATAGGGTGGGAAAATAATGACCTCCCTTCCATCGGCTGGTGGAAGGATGAGATGGCTTCCAGGTGCACTTTCAGGGAGGCCAGCGCTAAACCCTGGAGCTTCAGGTGGAGCAGATACTCTAGGATCGCCTGTATAGGTGAGCAGCATGGGGGGATGTCCCAGGACTCCGCCCAACAGGTAAACCATTTCCACTTGGCCCGGTACACGACCTGAGTGGAAGGTTTTCTGCTGCCCAGGAGAATCTGCTGGATCTGCGCCGAGCAGGCTCTCTTCCACCATCAGCCATAGAGTCTCCATGCCGTCAGGTGGAAGGAGTCAAGGTCCAGGTGCAGCAGGCATCCCTGGTCCTGGGAGAGCATGTCGTAACGCCTCAGGACGCATGCTGAACCAATGCTGTCTCGACCAGGCTGGGGCAATCAGTATCACATCTGCTTTGCCATCTCGATTTTCAAGAGGACCTTGGGCAGGAGCGGAATGAGGGTATACATGAAGGTCCCCGTCCAGTCTATGAGGAACGCGTCGGAGATGGAGCCCGGCTCGCGACCCGAGAGCGAGCAGAACCTTGGGCACTTCCTGTTCCAGAACAATGCGAACAGGTCTGTTGGAGAACACACCACTGGCGGAAGATAAAAGTTATCACCTCCGGGTGCAGTGACCAGTCGTGTCGGGGGTAAAAATGACCTGCTGAGGCAGTCCACCTTGTCGTTCCTGACCCCCAGGTGGTGAGAGGCAGATATATGGAAGTTGTGCCTCACCGCAAAGTCCCAAAGTCAAATGGCCTCCTGGCAATGGGCCGAGGAGCACGATCCCCTCTGGCTGCTCATATAGAACATGGCCATTGTATTGTCTGTGAGGACCTGCACCATCCTGCCCCTCAGGAATCTGAGGAACACTCTGCAGGCCAACTGGACTGCCCTGAGCTCCCGGACGTTGATGTGGAGGCTCTTTTCCTCCTCTGACCAGAGCCCCTGGGTGCTCAGGTCGGTGCTGATGTGGGCCCCCCACCCCACATCTGAAGCGTGCATAATTAGGGTGACTGATGGGGCCAGATACCAGAAAGGAATCCCTCTCAACACTTCCCCGGGAGTCCTCCACCAGTTCAGGGAGGCCAGGACCTGTGGGGGAACCGTGACCACCCTGTTCAAGGAGTGCCTGGCTGGTGCATACACCGAGTCTAACCACACATCGGCCTAGCTACGTCTTTTGGGGTGTGAAAAATCCACACCCCTGAGCAACAGAGTGAAGCTGACCTAACCTCTGGTGTAGGCTGTGCCAGGTCAATTGAAGAATACTTCTGCTACCTAGCTGCTGCCTCTCAGGAAGGTGGATTACCTATAGTGAGAGGATCACCCTTCCCAGCACTGTGGAGCATGTCTACTCTGAAGTGCGGTCCCGCTGTAGCAGTTTAAGCAGAGACTTAGCCTGAGAGCAAGAGCAGACCTGGCTCCAGTTAGCACCAAGGTTGCTGAGGTGCTAAAACTGCAAGAGTCAGAACTCCTGCCATTCCATAGCTGGCAGGATTTGAATGGGCGCAGGAAGACCACAATGGATATTTAGTGCATCACCTCAACCACTCAGTGACAACTATTGGTGTCCAGTGTGTTTCTCACTGCACTATGGCTCTGTTTTCACTGAATTATCATTGCCGGTTCTTTGGCCAGACCAGTTTCCACAACACACTCACTGCTGGGCAGTTGTGTAGGTGTGTCCCTGGTGAAAAAGCAAGAATTCCTGCTGCTTTCCCTTCTCTCTGGAGCATGATTACAGTGTGTTTGTGTCAGCTCCATTATGCTGTGTACCTAGGCAGAGTCGGTGTGACAACACAAACATAGCCTGTTCCTGAAGTCTTTTCCCCCTCACTCTTCACTAGGTGTGAAGGGAGAGCTCATTCAGGCTCTGCTTACCCTAAAATATACTAACAGTCCTTTTTGTCCCCATGTCTGCTGGTCCTAGATTTCCCCTTGCTTTCCCCCATATTTGACTAAGTAAAATGAGGTGGTTGAGTGGTTAAGGTGATGGACTGCGACTCCATTGTGGTCTGCACGCAGGGGTTTAAATCCCATCTTCATTAAAGGCATTTATTTTTTCTCCAGTGTATTCCAAACAACCATTTTCATGCAGTGACAGGCAACTCACATGGCTTCCAAATAAATACCCCCCAAATTCCCCTATATTTCCTTATTTTGCATCTGTGAAGGTCATAGGAGACAGTCTGAAAAGCCCTTCTAATGTGAAGGTTGTTGGAGGCCCAGTACAATTTGAGTTGCTTGACCACTGTCCGACAGGCTTAGCATAGCTTCAGTTGCTTGCTTGGCTGTTCTGACCCCTGTAGCATGACACCTTCCAGTTGGCAGAGACTGAATAACCTTAGAGCTGTCTCAGGTTCTGCACAGCACGGCACATAACAAGACAAAATACGGATACTGTATGGCTTGCAGCTGCACATAGAGAACGGTGATGGGAACAAGAAGTTATCCTTGAACGTCTGGGGTACACCGTTTTATTGCCAAGGGGCATACTTTTACTGCACCCCTCCTATCACCAGATGTTGTTCTGACGACCCCAATTAGCATGGTAAGAATGGAATGTAGTTAAGGGTGGAAACGCAATGTAGGTAATTAGCATATATGATAATGAGAGAGATAATTAGGTGAAGGTTGTTTATGGAAGGGTATAAAAAGTCATGACTTAGACAAAGGGGGGCGCTCCATCAACAGCTGACTGTGGGAGTTGCTGCCGGTTGGACCAGAGGATCCACTGACTCCTTGGTGGGGCTCCTGAAGAAAGTCGTTCCTGCATACAGCCTTCTAAGTAACTGCTTAGCTCTCCAGGCTAGTGAGTATGATGTATTGGAGTTAACATTAGGCTTTGTATTTCACTAGTATATTTAGAGAAAACCTTGCACATTAAACCTTATTGATCAGCAAATCGGGCGTGCCGTGTCTCACTGGTATCCACACTGATCACACAGTGTCTAGAATCAACAGAGATACAGCCCATGTGCCGCTTCCCCCTTTCACAACACTTGTTAACATGTCAAAGCATGTTAGTTTGTTTGACATGATTTTTTCTTGAGTAATCCATGTTGATTGTTACTTATCACCTTATTATCGTCTAAATCCTTACAAACCTACAGAAACACCAGTGTGGACATAGCTACAGCCGCTCATTGAGGGTGGTTTATTTGTGTGGACGGAAGAGCTCTCTCCCATCAACATACAGCCGTAGACAAGTTAGATGTCTTCAGTTCACCAGGGTCTGATGAAATAGACCCTGGAATACATAAGGTATTGGTTGATGAGATCACTGAGCCATTAGCAATTATCTCTGGTAACATATGGAGGAAGGAAGAGATCCCAGAGGACTGGAAAAGGGAAAATGTAGAACCTAGCTATAAAAAGGGGCATGAGGACAACCCAGGAAAATATAGACCTGTCAGCTCAACTTTGGTATTGGAAAAAATAATGGAGCAAATAATCAGTTTGTAAGCACCAGCAGATGAGGTGAGAAGTCACAACCAACAACCTCTCAGTATTTCACTTTGTGCATGGACCTTGGAGGGTACATCAACTCACTTATACCGGCAAAACATTTTGTCGGTATTGTCCAAACCAATTTGACTACTTGGTACAGGATGGGACAGTAGGTTTTGGTGCGATTATTCAGAACATTTAGGTCCACTGATCCATTAGTTCAGCATAATTCAGATGGCAGAGTATAGATGTTTATTATCCAGTCATATGCTGCTGTGTTATATTACAGGATTGCATACATTCCCAACACAATACTCCCTACCCCACATACTTAACCCATAGATGCCCTCCCCTTGCAACAGGCCATTGATCCTGCTCCTCCATAGTCATAGGAGAGGGACACATCCACACATCTCCTCTGGATATACAATTGCTTAACTTAATGGTAGTCCAATTCACACCATTCCAGCCTCCTTTCCTATCTCCCAGGGGTTCCCAATGCACACCTCCTTTTCTTGTTACTCCCATAGGGCTCAAGGGACCACCTTAGTTGCATTGCCTTCGCACGGCATCATGGTAACTATTACACAAGTGCTGGCCCCACAAGTTGGGGATGTTATTTTCCAGGTGGACGGGGATGTTTTTGCAAATGGGGATACATATGGGCTAGCCTTTTGGTTTAACATGGGTGGCCATTGTTCTGACCAAGCGTCCATCATGACGTTCATTAACATTGTTACCTGAGCATTTTGTATGCCTGTACACAAACACACACATCTCCCCAAGTTAGCCTTCTGAAGCCATCTGCCACCTACGTCAGAAGGTCTCCCGCCCACTGAGTTAACCGCAGGTTCACCTCTGCTGCCTTCCCCCATCCTATGGCAATGGCCAATAGTTACTGAGCCATTCATTTATTGATTTATTGTTGAAATTTTACATTTTGGCTTATCAAGTGTTTGGTTACCCACTCGTCCCCCAGACTGCATGTACCCAGTACTCTGTTCCCTGCTGCCCAATTCCCCTTTTCGGTGACGGTTCCAGGTACGTCCCCAGACCCACCAATCAATTTGTTGTGTCAATCCTTGTATGTATACACTACAGTTGGGATGAATTTGGTCTACCCACCGTTCTTTTGGGTGTACCACCCATGCAATAGATCGAAAGGACACATTGAAAAGCACTGACTGCACAATGGCTCCCACATGTTTGCTCGTCAGGGAATATTCTCAGCTCCAGGCTGCGGCCAATTTGAATTTGGATTTTTCCAACTTGGCATCCATATTACCTGTAGGGTTACATTCTGCACAATGGTTACGTCATTATACACCCAATGTCCCAAAGGGGACTTTACACCCAGTGTAATATGTCCATAACAATCACACCTCTGGGGACTATCCATGGAAGTACCATTGTGGTTACACGGGGTGACATCACACCCTCATTGTAGGGCCCCATTTCCAAAGAGGGCTCATACACTCCAGCAGACCAGAGGGTTACGTTCTTCGGACCCTTTGTGACAAACCACATGGCTGGATAACTGAGCCTCAAACTATCGCTAATCATGGCAGCGCCCAGGGAATACTATGCAATATCTCCTGATAAATTTGATATTCTCCACTGGCTTGGTATTTCCTCATCTAATCCATAAACCATATACCGGCACTGCCAAATTCCTGTTGGAGGATTGATGGTACATCTTTCTATGGGAAATTTTTCACAGTCTCATTTGCTTCATTACCACAAGTGGAAGATGTAGCAGTCCATGTGTTTCCTCTTTTTGACACTGCACATCATGGGATTTGAGTCAAATTTATAACCGTAATAGTTGTGATAAGCAGCAATGATCATTCCATCCAAGACCAGGGAATCCCCATTTTTACCTTTGTGGGTGAAGCTGTAACACACGTATGATGTAATTTTTCCATCCCCTTTCCCAATTACCTTTATATCCCTCTTTATTTGTCTGCAGTGGACGCACTCCCACCCTCCATTCTCTGTACCCAATAGCAGGAGGCTGGGCCTTAATCAATCAAGGACGAGGTCAGGGCCCCTCCATTTAGGAGCTGGCAATGGATGGTGTTGTCTTGGAATCTGGTACATTACTTGATCTTCCACCATCGCTAGATGGTGCTCTCCATGCAGGTCATGCCATACTTTCACCCAAGCTGCTCCCTGCTCATCTTAACAGGCCTCTTGTACTTGTCTCACATAGTTATTAGCGTTAAAACCAATTCTTGTGTTAGGCCATGTGCAATGACGTCGCCGGGTACTGGAATAAGTCGATTTTCCCACTGGTCCATTGGCCTTCCCCTGAGAGCCTCGTGTGCAGAGAATCCTGTGCCCTTTGATTCCTGGCCCCTGTGGGTGATAAGCAATGTGGAACAATGGTGTGATTCTGGAGAGGGCTGAGAGCTCCCACAACAGGTCTGACTGGAAAGCAGCTCCTTGGTTTGAGTCAATCACCTTTCCACTCCCCAACGAGTGGATACCTCGTTTACCAATTTTTTAGCAGTTACCCAGGCAGTTTGATGCCTTGTGGCGAACGCTCCCACCCACCTGCTGAAAGCACCTACCACCATCAACATGAATCAGTTTCTCCTTTGATCCAGTGCTAGGGCTCCTGTGTAGTCAATTTGTATTCTTTCCAAAGGTCCTTGTGGGGCTTATCTCATTAAGTCTCACCTTAGCACCTTGTGAGGCGAATTGTGCATAGCACAATCTAAACAATGTTCCAGGTAAGACTTCAATTCGGCTGTCATTCCTGCCACCAGCACAACCTTTTTAAAGTTCCCTAATTCCTCCTCAAATCCAGGGTGCCCCTCCACCAAGCTCCTGGGCACCCAGCTTAGGAAAGCCGTCCAACCTCCCTGAGGGCACAGCATTACTACTCCCTCGCTTGTTAGAGCACGTCAAATACCTTCCCTTAGTTCCCTTTAGTACATGCTTAGTCCCTAGTTTTGTGAGGCCCACCAGTCCTGGGTCAGATTTTTGCAATTCTTGAATTTGACTTCCCTGATCCAAAATTTCCTTTACTATTTTGGTTCTTCCTGCCCCTGCCATGATCATGTTCTCTTGTCACTGGGATATCCAAAAAATGAAATGCTTCATAACAAAGCCAAGCAACACTAGCTGTCTGTGTTTGCTTAATATCCCTTGCACTGCTCCAATTCCTTTTACACAACTGTACCCAGATTTCCATTTTGTACCTTCGGAGACAGTCAAGTTTTAATGGAAATCCCTTATTCCCTCTTTTATAATTTTGACCAATACTTAAGTAATCAAATGATTCCAGTCAGATTGTCCCTTTGCCCGCTGCCCGCTTCAGTTATTTACAATTAATTATTTACAGACAGTTCCTTCAGGAAAAGGGCCCATTTCCCTTCAGAATAGCTGTAAAGGCTCCTGGGCACAAAAACATGGTAGCAGCCACTACCTCACCCCTTTGTGTAATTTGTTTCACTATCAGGGTTCCATGCAATGTGACTGGACCAAATTATACATAGATTTACCTTTCCCCAGTTTTTTTTAAACACAATACACAAAAATGTTAGTACCAAGACAAGCAACACAGAACATAAAACACAAAACACAATCTTTGTTGCAATATTAGACCCATGGTTTTGCTCTTCAGCAGTTTTGCTGGTGCAAGCTTTTCCTGAAGTTTTGAAAGACAAAAAGCATTTTTTTCTACTCCCTTGGGGAGGGGCGGGGGGCAGATTATTGCTTAAAATAGCCCTTCTTTTTAATTTTTTAAATTTTTTTTGCTGATTTCAGGCAAAACAGAGGAGTTACTCCCATTTTTCTTGTGTTTTTGTTCTATGAGCAGGCCACGTTTATAACGTTTTCTACCTTACTTTCTTGGAGGGTTGAACTCTGAGCCTTTTTTGTTTCAACTACTTTGTTTGCTGCCCAGATACGTCCATTTTTTGCAGCACCTTTCTGCTACTTTGTCACAAAAAAAAAAAAAAATCCAGACTCTCCCAATTCTCTTTCTGACTGCCTCCCACAGCTACAGCTTTGGTCTTCAAAAGATGTTGAACGTTATACAGCACGGAAGCACCCAAAGGGGTAAATGATAATAAAACCAATTATTCTGAAAACCACAGGGCAGGATTTCAAAAATCAAGAGTGTTGGTTTAGTTCCTTAAAACCCTACAGATTTACACAATATATTTCCACACACAAATTCTCCCTTGCACTGCTCTAATTATTTTCACACAGCTGTACACAAATTACATTGCCTTTTACACATTTGGAGGCAGTTAAATTTAAGTTGAACCCTCCCTTTTCCCTTTAGTGATTCCAACCAAATCAGGATTCACAGACCATGCCCTTGGGAAAAGGACCCATCCTTCCTTCAGGATGGCTGCAAAGAAACCAAGAATTCTCCTCCAACAACACCTTTAACAACCTTCAGCTGTTTAATACCCCTCAGCTTTCTAGAAAAGCTACATTTATCTCTTCTCTTTTTCCTAAAATCACTTACTTTTGCAAACAAGTTACCATATCTTAGCTCCATTTTATTATTCTTTGCTGCATAGCTTTCACTGGCAACATGGTTTTGTCATTTTAAACCCTCCATTCTTTTATTCAGAGTGCTATCTTAATCAGCCCCTGTTTTTACTTTGCTGATTCTTATGCATTTTATTTATTTCTTAAAATGGTGCATTTTATTTGTAAAACCGGAGCCACCAAATACAATCTATGAAACACATCTGCCTTCTCCGTGCATTATCAAACAAACAAACACAAACTTTTTAACTTCAAAGGGTATCCAAAGTTCCCTCCATTAAAATTTTAGAAAAACAGAAGTGCAAAAGCTCTTGGTTCGCTGACAGAAGCAGAAGTCCAGAGTCAAGGAGCAGGCAATACTATGGGTTTATCGGGGTAATCAGGAAAGAATCCCAATTCTGCACACCAGTAATTTTTCTTCTTCCCACCTTACCTCCTGTTTGACCTCAGTTTTTAAAGTGTAAGTTAACCACTCATTTTCTTAAAAATATTACAAGATAATTCTTTAACCAGTCCTAACAGATTGTAACAGAATTCTCTAACCAGTCATACCGCACCACCATAATTGATTACAGTTACTTATAGGACAGACAGAAACAATCAAAGAATCAGACAGACATAATCAGAACAGTGGGTGCCACAATGCCAAACAATATGAAGTGTAGATTCTACAAGCACAGCTGTTGACAAGTGGTTAAAAACAAGACAGAATGCTATCAAAGATAGATTTTTTAAGCATTCTTGGGTCTTTTCTTTATCTGGATGCATTAGACTGTATCACCTTCTAAACAGCCTGGTATTACCTTGTTTTAGTGCCATTGGTTTGTGACGTGTGGATGTGACCACATGCTTCCCAGTTTATGATTGCCCTGCTGCTTTTGGTTTTGCTTAGCCAAACTACAAGGCCTCAGACTGTCACAGTGAGAGAAGGCCCAAAGACAGGTAGGCTGTGATTTTGATTCTTTGTTTCTACACTCTTATAACTAGTGAAATGATAAGAATATACATAAACAATCATGGGCCTTTACAGGCAGGTCTAAATAGCTATATTCTAACACCCAGCAAGCCAGCCAGGCCAAAGACCTGGCTGCAGCGGGCCTGAATAACCCAGCAGGAAATAAAAAACATATGTGTGGACTTGGAAACCTGGACACCAGGGTTTCAGCATAAAACAAAGCAGCACCATGAGGTCCCACTGAGACTTGAACTCAGATTGCAGGACTCAAAGTCCTGAGTGCTGCCCATTACACCATGGGACCCACTGCTTTTGGGGTATCTGCACACATGTGTCATGCAGCTGGCAGGCTGGCACATGGAAGTCTTTTCTTCTTCCTCTCTTGAGACTCGCTCTCCCTCCCCCGCTCTACTTCTCCCATCCGTTCTCTCTCCCCTATTTCATTCTCAGCACCTATACCCACAGCATTTGCCTGGAGACAGAGATTGTGTTTTCTGTTTCCGCCTGAGTTGATGTGGCCTCAATCCCTCTCAAGGATTCACCAGGTGAAAAGGGACCTTTCCAGGAAACGGCCATGGCATTTGGGAATCCATCTGTCCCTCTGGACAATTACAGGATTCACTGCTGTGCTGGCGCACAAGGCAAATTAAAAGGCAAAGGCCTGATTAAGGGCTTGAACACTGGACCCTCACATTAATAGCTCAATGTTCTGCCAAATTAATTAGTCAGACAGGTGTTAAGCAGCTCTAACTGATTATATCACAAGAGGAACCAGGCAAGCAAAATGAGGCAAAAACATCATAGGAAACCTCCCTCTTTTCCTTCCCAGCCACTATTCAGCAGCAGGATTTCTCCTTCTCCTCTGCCCTGTTGCTACTTACTCTCTGCAGCTATACAGCCAGACTGCCCAGCCACCTGCATCACCCCAATCCCCCACTCCAGTAGCCGTTCTTTCTCTGATCTGCTTCGAGAAGACCCACTCCTGGGCAGTTCACACACAACCTCCAGCATGTGAGCTGCTCCCACTTAAGTGAAGGAGGGATTCTACACAACCACTCTTCTGCAACAGAATGTCCCAGCCATTACCCCCAGTTCCACATCCAACCAGCAGGATCCTTCCCTCTGCCCAGCACCAAGGCTGGCTGGATCCTCCTCCCGTCAAGACTCTTGCCCTCTCTCTGCAAGCCCATCTGTCCAGTTCTGGTTTTTTTTTTCCATTTTGGCCTCCCCGCCCATAGCAGTCTGACCAAAGAGCGGAACCCAAGTCGCCCAGCCCGCCGACCGGCCCCCATGGGGCTTGGAGCCACGACGTCGGGTTTATAAAACCCACAGTCCAGTCAGCTGAGCTGGAAGGCCCCCAGGAGTCACAGCCTCACGTGGCCCTTTGAGAAAGGAAGCGCTGGCCGTCGCAGCAAGTGTGTGGCCTCCGGGACGACCTGGGTGCGTGAGGGACGCCCCCTTGGCGAGAGGGGAATTAGCTCAAGTGGTCGAGCGCTCGCTTTGCGGGCGCGAGGCAGTGGGACGGATGACCGCATTCTCCAGGTCAGCGCTAGCGGAAGACCCTTCTCTTGCCTTTCAAAGGCATGGTCAGCCGAGGGGCTGAGCGCTTCCAGTGGCCTCCCTCTGCCTTCCGAAGAGCCAGACCCTGCGTGCTGGGAGAGTGGCTCATCCTCCCCCTTTGGGTGGCCGGAAGACTGGGGGCAGGCAGCGGCGCTGGGCTCCAACGGAAGATGGCGGGAGAGAGAGAGAGAGCGGGAGAGAGAGAGAGACCGGGAAATCAATGCCCATGTCATCCAGGATGCTTTCTAGTTTCCGAGGGCCCTGCCACTTCTTCGCAGACCTGGCGGCAGAGCGCTGTCCCTCTCCCGCTGCTACTCTTCACAAAGCTGATCGGCGAGGATGGAGTGCCACTCAAATGCAGAAGTATTCGAATCCTTGGAGTGCGCCGCGTGAGTGAGCAGACGGGCGGGGGAGCGTGATGCCAGCAAAGCCGAGGCAACGAATCCTCTGCCCCTGAGCGGAGCGCACAGAGAGCTCAGAGTGAGCCAAAGCGGGCAGGGGCTGCCTTGGCATGGGGCAGTGAGCCTGTGGGGATCCCTCCAGATGGAGGGAGGGCTGTTTCGCTCTGTGCTGGCTCAGGGGCCAGGAAACCTGCCTCCAGCCTGCTAAAGATCCCCGGCTGGGTTCGCCACTGCCTCTGCTCGGGTTAGAGCTAAGTGGTGGTCTCTTCTTAAGTGTGGCGCTTGTCGCAGAGCTAACGCTGACCCCGAGACGCAGCGCAGGGAGGGAGCATCGCTGTTTGTGACGAGGAGCGCGGCTGGGAGCCGGGACCCCTTCCCCAAGTCCGGGTATCCCCCCAAACGAGCCTGTGTGCCGCTTCAGGCCCCGGAGCCCTACCTTTGCCAGGCTGTGTCCTGAGGGGTGCTGTGGTGGTGGGGCATTAGCTCAAGCGGTAGAGCACTCGCTTTGCATGCGAGCGGCAGCAGGATCGATGCCTGCATTCTCCAGCAAAGCAGTGGAGGCGGCTTTCGCGAGCGGGGGCTCTCCGTGTGGCGAGTGTCTGTGGTGATGAGGCAAAGGCACTCAAGTCCTTCTTCCTTCCCCCGGCCGACCAGCCTTTTTCGACCGCATTCCTGGCCTCGTGAGTGCCCCCTGCCCCGCCCCCCTTTGGCCAGCTGAGCTCGCCGGACTTCGGGAAGCTTCGTAAGGGGTTCTCCTGGTGGGGACTGAGATGGGAAAAGCCCATGAGAGTTCATGAGGAGTTGGGAGAAGCGTGAAAGGGAGGCGCAGGCCCGTCTCCTTTTCTTAGGACATCATCTCAGTTTTGGCGGCTTTCCCTTCCCCCTTTCCGCTTTCTGGCCCCACCTCCCGGTTTCATTTTCGGAGGCATCCATTTCTGCCTGGGGGCCGGTTGGAAAGCTTTCCCTTTTCCATGCGGGGCCTTAGGGCTCTCTCTGTGCATCTCCGGTGTCGCTCTGAGCGTGTGTGTTGGTGAGCTTTCTCGTTCGGTTGGAGCCCTTTGAAAGGTTGGAAGGTCAGCGGAAAGAAAAGCTTCTTCTAGCCTCAGGTGGACTTTTTCCCCTCGTAGGGCCCTTTGTAGAAAAGCTGAGCCACGTGATTGCGGCTGAGTGGGGTTTCTGCAGTTTGGCTCGCGGTGGGTAGAGCCCCGTGCCCCCGTCTTCCCTTTGCCCCAGGGCGGGCTGCTCTGAGGGCAGCTGAATCAGGGAGGCAACGGGCAGAAGAGAAAGCAAAGGAAGCTGCCTCCTAGCGGTGGTGCCCCTTGGAAGAGTGCTGGTGCCGCTCCTTGGTGTGTGAGCTGTGGGCCTGAGCGTGTTCCTCGGGGGGGGGGCCGTGCGTGGGCGGTGGGAGGACGGGGCTCCAGGGGTGACCCAGCCTGGCCCGGCAGAGGCGGACTCTTAAGCCTCTCCCCTGGGCCGGGGTGCCGACTGTTAAGCCTTCCACTGCGGCTTGGGCTGGAGAGCATGAGCGGCTGGAGCATCCATTTGGGCAGAAACAGCAGGCGGCAGGAATTCGGGCCACCAGGTCAACCTATTGGGGAGAATGGGGCTCAAGCGGCAGCCCTGCGCTTTGCTTGCCGGGCCACCAGCTCAGGCCTCTGCTCCCGGGAGCGGGCGAGGCAGGCGGCCGGGCTAGCCCTGCACGCCCCCGGGCCGAAGCAGCCTTCAGCCAGCGGGTCCGGCGGGGCTCCCAGAGAGGGGAGGAAAAGAGGTGAGCGGAGCCTCCTCCCAGCAGGATCCTTCCCTCTGCCCAGCGCCAAGGCTGGCTGGATCCTCCTCCCGTCAAGACTCTTGCCCTCTCTCTGCAAGCCCATCTGTCCAGTTCTGTTTTTTTTTTCCATTTTGGCTTCCCCGCCCATAGCAGTCTGACCAAAGAGCGGAAGGCAAGTCGCCCAGCCCGCCGACCGGCCCCCATGGGCCTTGGAGCCACGACGTCAGGGTTATAAAACCCACAGTCCAGTCAGCTGAGCTGGAAGGCTCCCAGGAGTCCGCCTCTGCACGGCCAGAGCGCCGGTGTTTGTGACGAGGCGTGCGGCTGGGAGTCGGGACCCCTTCCCCAAGTCCAGGTATCCCCTCAAGCGAGCCTGTGTTCCACTTTAGTCCTGGCTGTGGCCTGAAGGCTTCTGCCGTGGTGGGGATTTAGCTCAAGCAGCAGCGCTCTCGCTTTGCATGCGAGATGCAGGTGTATTAATACCTGCATTCTCCAGTGAGGTGGTGTGTTTCCCTTCTGTGGATCTCATGAGCGGAGGCTCTTGGTGTTCTGAGTGTCTCTAACAATGAGGAAAAGGCACCAAAGTCCTTCTTCCTTCCCCCCTCAGAGGCAATCAATTTCTTTCTCCTTTTTCTACCACATTCCTGGCCTTGTGAGCGCCCCCGCCCACCCCTTGACCAGCTGAACTCCACATCCCTCGATAATCTTCATAAGGGATTCTCCTAGTGGGTACTCAGATGCGAAAAGCCCGTGAGAGTTCATGAGGTGTTGGGAGAAGCGTGAAAGGGAGGCGCAGGCCCGTCTCCTTTCCTTAGGACATCATCTCAGTTTTGGCGGCTTTCCCTTCTCCCTTTCTGCTTTATGGCCCCACCTCTGTTTTCATTTTCAGAGGCGTCCATTTGTGGCAGGGGGGCCAATTGGAAAAGTTACCCTGTTCCGTGCGGAGCATTAGGGCTCTCTCTGTGCGTCTCTGGTTTTGCTCTGAGCATGTGTGTTGGTGAGCTTTCTCGTTCGGTTGTATCCATATAAACTTTGGAAGGTTAGAGGAAAGAAGAGCTTCTTCTAGCATCAGGGGGACTTTTTCCCCTCGTAGGGCCCTTTAGAGAAAAGCTTAGCCACGTGATCGCGGCTGAGTGGGGTTTCTGCAGTGCTGCCAGGGCTGGGGTGAAACCCTCGGCGTGCGCGTTTGGCTTGCGGTCGGTAGAGCCCCGTGCCTCCATCTTCCCTTTGCCTCAGGGAGGGCTGCTTTGAGGGCAGTTGAATTGGGCAGGCAACGGGCAGAAGAGAAATCAAATGAAGCTGCTTCCGAGTGGTGTTGCCCCTTGGAAGAGTGCTGGTGCTGGTGCCGCTCCTTGGTGTGTGAGCTGTGGGTCCGAGTGTGTTCACGTGTGGCTGTCTGTGGGCGGTGGGAGGACGGGAGTCCAGAGAAGACCCAGCCTCTCCCTGCAGAGGCGGACTCTGAAGCCTCTGCCTTCTGTTGGGGTACCATCTATTATGCGTTATTCTGTGGCTTGGGCTGGAGAGCATCCATTTGGGCGGAGATGGTGGGCGGCAGGAATTCGGGCCACCAGGTCAACCTATTGGAGACAATGGGGCTCAAGCGGCAGCCCTGCAGTTTCCCTGCCAGGCCGCCAGCTCAACCCTCCTGTCCTAGAAGCTGGCGAGACAGCTGGCCAGACCAACCCTGCGCGCCCCTGGCCAAAGCATCCTTGAGC
Organism: Emydura macquarii macquarii; assembly: GCF_026122565.2. Taxonomy (NCBI): domain Eukaryota; kingdom Metazoa; phylum Chordata; order Testudines; family Chelidae; genus Emydura; species Emydura macquarii. The sequence continues at coordinate 3,663 of NW_027132324.1, read as the reverse complement.
CAGCAGGTCAAGTTGCGAGCCCGGAGAAGGGAGGAAAGGAGGTTAGCGGAGCCTCCTCCTACCAGGTTCCTTCCCTCTGCCCAGCGCCAACGCTGGCTGGATCCTCCTCCCGTCAAGACTCTTGCTGTCTCTCTGCAAGACGATCTGTCCAATTCTTGCTTTTTTCTATTTTGGCCTCCCCACCCATAGCAGTAAGGGAAAAGAGCAGAAGCCAACTTGCCAGCCCACTGACGGGCCTGTATTGGGCTTGGAGCCACAACGTTGTTGTTATAAAAATCAAATTCCAACCTGCTCAGCTGGAAGGGCCCCGGGGCTCACAGCCTCATGTGGCCCTTTGGGAAAGTAAGTGCTGGCCATCGCAACGATCGTGTGGCCTCCACCTGGGTGTGTGAGGGGCATGCAACTTGCAAAAGGGGAATTATCTCACCTGGTAGAGAACTCAATTTGTATGCAAGAAGCAGCAGGATTTATTTTCCAGAAAGGCGAGGGGGCCTCGTCCATGTTCTTGGTGATGCTTTTGGCCTTATCAAGAAAGAAAAGGAGCAGAGTTCCCCCAGACCACCAGTGTCTTCCTTGACCACAGTCTTGGTCTCATGAGCTACCCCTTTGACCAGCTAAACTGGACAGTCTCGGGAATCTTCATAAGGTGTTCTCATAGTGAACACTCAGATGTGAAAAGCCCATGAGGGTTTATCACTGTTATGAGAAGAGTGAAAAGGAGGCGTAGAAATGGCTCCTTTGGTTTGCATATCAACTCAGTATTGGCAGACTTCTCTTCCCCCTTTCATCTTTATGTCCCGACCTCCGGTTTCATTTTCAGAGGTGTACATTTTTTGGAGGGGGGGGCCAATTTGAAACATTTCCCTTTCGTTCCTTGTACTATGGGGAGTATTGAAAAAAGCCAATAGAGTACCCATCTTCAAGAAAGGGAAGAAAGAGGATCCAGGGAACTACAGACCAGTTATCCTCACCTCAATCTCTGGAGAAAACATGGAGCAGATCCTCAAGGAATCCATTTTAAGGCACTTGGAAGTGAGGAAGGTGATCAAGAACAGTCAACATGGATTCACCAAGGGCAAGTCATGCCTGATCAACCTGATTGCATTCTATGAAGAGGTGACTGGCTCTGTGGATGTAGGGAAAGTGGTGGAGGTGATATACCTTGATTTTAGTAAAGCTTTTGATGCAGTCTCCCACGGTATTCTTATCAGCAAGTTAAAGAAGTAGAGGTTGGGTGAATGGATGGTAAAATGGATAGAGAGCTGTCTAGAGTAGTGATCAATGGCTCCATGTCTAGATAGCAGCTGGTCACAAGCAGAGTGCCCCAGAGGTCTGTCCTGTGGCTGTTTTTGTTCAATATCTTCATTAATGATATGAAGGATGGGGCAGATTGCATTTTTAGCAAGTTTGCAGATGACACTAAGCTAGGGGGAGTGGTAGATACCCTGGAAGGTAGTGATACGATACAGAGTGATCTAGACAAATTGGAGGATTGGGCCAAAAGAAATCTGATGAGCTTCAACAAGGACAAGTGCAGAGTCCTGCACCTAGGACGGAAGAATCCCATGCACAGCTACAGACTGGGGACTGATGGGCTAGGCAGCAGTTCTGCAGAAAAGGACCTGGGGGAAACAGTGGATAAGAAGCTGGATATAAGTCAGCCGTGTGCCCTGGTTGCCAAGAAGGCTAATAGCATATTGGGCTGCATTAGTAGGAGCATTGCCAGCGGATCGAGGGAAGTGATTATTTCCCTCTATTTGGCACTGGTGAGGCCGCATTTGGAGTATTGGGTCCAGTTTTGGGCCCCCCACTAGAGGAAGGATGTGGACAAATTGGAGAAAGTCCAGTGAAGGGCAACAAAAATGCTTAGGGCACTGAAGCACATGATTTATGAGGAGAGATTGAGGGAAGCAGGCTTATTTAGTTTGCAGAAGAGAAGAGTGAGGGGGGATTTGATAGCAGCCTCATCTATCTGAAAGGGGATTCCAGGAAGGATGGAGCTAGGCTGGTCTCAGTGGTCGTAGATGACAGAACATGGAGCAATGGTCTCAAGTTGCAGTGGGGAAGGTCTAGGTTGGACATTAGGAAAACCTTTTTCACTAGGAGGGTGGTGACGCTCTGGAATGGGTTACCTAGGGAGGTGATGGAATCTCCATCTTTAGAGTCCTAGCTGGGAAGATTTAGTTGGGGTTGGTCCTGCTTTGAGCAGGTGGTTGGACTAGATGAGCTCCTGATGTCCCTTTCAACCCTCATCTTCTATAATTCTATGAACAACTGATACAGTATAAAATTAAACGAGAAAAAATATAAGACTGAGATTTCATAAAATCATGAGGATTGGAAAAAGCATGGGAAAATCCCGCTTCATTTTCATGTATTTTAATGTATTCTTCCTGTTTGTGTTAATATTATTTTATGATGTCACTTTTACTGTGGTTATTACAACATTACCATTGTGCTAGACACTACACAAACACATACTAAGTAACCTGAGGAGGTTAAAATCTAACAAGACAAGAAAGCAGAAGAATGGGAGGGGAAGCTGAGAGAAAGAAAATGGAAAGTAAATGACAATCCTTATTTTTTGTATTTCTGTTTCCTTAGCTACACCCATGATGAACACAGACTGGGGCAATCAAACATCTGTCACAGAATTCATTCTCCTGGGATTCAGAAATCTCCCAGAGCTACAGACCTTTCTCTTCCTGCTGTTCTTAGGGGACTATGTTGTGACCATGGCCAGGAACATCTTCATTGTGCTAGTTGTGGCTGATCAGCACCTTCACACCCCCATCTACTTCTTTCTGGGTCCTGCTTGCAGACCTGCTACATCTCCATCATCCTGCCCAGCACGCTGGCCAGTCTCCTGTCTGGGGACAGAACCATCTCAGTCAGTACGTTTGCTGCACAAGTTTATGTTTTTGCTTCACTGGCAGCTACAGAATATTGCCCGCACACTATGATCAGTATTAGGTGGTGTACAAACCACTGCACTATGCAGCCCCTGAGCACGGCCGGTTCTGTCTCCAGCTAGCATACAGGTCTTGGATAAGTGGCTGTTTGGCTCTATCATCCTTGATGTCACTATTAACGTTTTGTAGCCTCAGCAAAATGGGCCACTTCTTTTGTGATTTCACCCAGTAATAAAACTGGCTTGTAGTGACACCACACGATCGTGCTTTCAGAATTGACCCTGGTCTTTCTTTGCACTCTTGTCCCATTTCTGTGACATCTGCTGTTGAATGTTTGTCTCATCATCATCATCCTGATATTTCTTTCTATCATCGGTCAACAAAAGGCCTTTCCCCCTCCTTCTCTCACCTGATTGTGGTGGCAATGTTTTATGGGACCACAGTGATTTTCTACATGCTACCGAAATCTGACGGCACTGAGACACCTGAGCAAAGAGTTCTATGCTATCCTGGCCTCACCGATCAACCGCCTCTCCTTGAGAAACAAGGAAGTCTATGATGAAATGAGCAAAGGATCAGTAAATTTGTGGCTTTGTCAAGAATTCAGATGTCCCTAGCAACTTGTTTTAGATTGAAAAGAAATGAAGATGTGCAGAAAGAATAGCAAATATGGTAGGCGTCCAGCTTGGCTTAACAAAGAAGTCTTTGGCGAACTTAAACGCAAAAAAGAAGCTTACAAGAACTGGAAGCT
>NW_027132323.1:0-3857 GCF_026122565.2 Emydura macquarii macquarii | reverse complement strand
ACTGTGCCCGGCGCTTGGCAGACACACAGTAACTGAGATGGGGAACCCATTGTGCCGAGCGGTGCCCAGACAGTTCCACCCCGGAGCAGCTCACCGTGTAGCCGGCAGCTGATGGAATCTAGTGGCTGAGTCAAAGCAATGGGTGAGGATTGGTGGGGCGGAAGGACAAGGTAACCATGTGATCGTCTTTTCATAGCCTTTAGGGCCAGAACAGACCCTTGTGAGTCTTGCAGTTTCAGGGTTAATTGCATCTCTGCCCCCTTCGTGGCAGCCCCTCAGAGCCCACACCTCCGGTTGTCACCTCTCTTTGGGCGCAGAGCCGTCTGCCTCTCCCTCTAGACCAGGGATTTCAGCTGGAAACCGCCCTGCAATTTGCTGTGACTAGCTGCACAGGTCTGAGCACCTGTCGTTTGCGCTGTCTCAGGGACAAGGAGAAGAATGACCAGTCACCTGCCAGATTTCACAGCGCACAGTCCATTTCTTTTAGGACAAAAGCATTACAGAGAGAACATACAGGGGTCCTGAATCCAAACTCCAAGTGTCCCTGCGAGTGACCCCCAAGGGGGTAATGATTAACCAAGGGCGAAACAAGGAGTGATCTTTACAGGGGCATCTGGGCTAAAACTCACTGCTATGTAAAGGCCAGAATTGAACCCAGGAGTCCTAGCTCCCTGCTCCCCCACTCTAGCTCACTCGACCCTCCACTCCTCTCCCACATCCAGGAATAAAACCCCAGAGTTAAACAGAGACCAATCCCAATCAGTAACAAAGCCCACATTTGTACGCGGGAGGGTGAGTACCACTGGCAGAAACGCTCAAGGGAAGCAGTGCATGCTCTGGCTTTTGAGATCTTCAAGTCATGATTGCCTCTGCAGATGACAGGCTTTCCGCATGCACGAGTTATTGGGCTCGGCCCTCTATGGTGAACTTCTGTGGCCTGGTGAGTCCCGGTCAGGTTAGATGATGCTGCTGGTCTCCTCTGGCATTAAAAACCGAGCAGGCTGTGAATCCCTGCATCTGGACACACTGCCTGGCAGGGTGTTCAAGCTGCGAGGCGATGGCCACAGTTCTACACTCTGAGAGCTCCCTTCACCCCTTTACATCTCCCTGACCAACCTCTTCACGCAGAAGGTTTTGTCCCCCCAGGTGAAACCAACATCACACTGGAGAGGTTTAAGGGTAGCGTTTTTGTGGTGATTAGCCCGGAGTCGCCCACTTCAGGGTCTCAAGAAGCTGGTACCAGCCACTGGTACCAAACCTGGCTGGAGGGGCCTCGGTGCTGATCTCATCAATAGAAATAGAGAAACTGCCTAATTGTTTCTCTGCTCTGTTTAATTTCTTCTTCAGCTCTGAGGTGTCTGTTCTCTCTGCAGCTTCTTATAACCCTGCACCCTCCCTGTGCCCTTGCCTGTGTTCTCTCCCCTTTCCCCCTGGTGTACTGCACTCCCCTGGGTCACTCACAGCTCCGCCAATATTAAATCCTGGACAGTTGCTGTGTTTTTAAGCACATCATGATGCCCTCCCCTTGGCAAACTCCCACGGGCATTATCAGCATTGTCTGGGGCACAGTGAAGGAGATCGCTCATGTGTCCCTGAGTGAGGCGAGTCCGAGGGCCTTGCTAGAACGGATTGGTGTTGCAGATTGCACCAGGTGATAACTAGGAACATTACACTGAAGCTCCTATCTTTGCTTAATTTAATGCAGCAGTTCTCACAGCAAACTGCTCGCACTGATATTCCAGGCCTGGCCTCCCTCTCTGAGTCCCGCGCTCTGCTAGGAGGTGCTGCATTGCAGAGTGGAAGGGGTTACTCAGTAGGATGTGCTCTCTGCACGGAGTCAGTGCTGAGCTGTGTCCCAGCCAGCTGCGAGGGGAGCACAGTGTTGCTGGGAAAATGGTGGGGGGCTCAGTAGATGGCCTTGTTCTCTCTGAGTTCTTGCTGACACCATGTCCCAGCATGGAAGCAGGGAACGGTCATGGGCGCTCAGCGGGGGATGAGCTCTCCTGAAAGTCAGAGCTGAGCCCCAGTTGCAAATGCAGTGCTTGGCTCCTGGAGAACTCATGGCACTTTTTGGTCAAAGCAGATGTTTTAACCTTCATTTCCTGGCTAAATCCTAACACAGGCTATGTCTTCACTGACGGCGGCAAATTCGCTGACTTAACTATATCAACTGAGCGGTCAGTGAAGACCCGCTCAGTTGATGCAGAAATGGACATATTAAGACCACCTCCTCAAGTGGCGTAGTGCTGAGGTGAGGGGAACGCAGTTCCTGTCAGCACTGTGCAGTGAAGACGGCCCCCAGCACAGAAGCACAGAAGTCGATGGGAGTTACGGAAGTTTTTTGCATAGCTTCCATAACGCCGGTCGACTGCCGCTGAATCTCTGAGGTAAGTGAAGACAAGCCCTTAGTTAATTCCATGCTTGTTATGCAGACAGCTCTAACGTTAGGCAGCTCGTGCCCCAGCTGGCATAACTCACCCAAGCGCAATTGGAGTTAATGCCCCTATGCCTTTTTACACTGAACAAATCCACTTTGACTGTTGGTTGTAATGAGCAGACTCTAAAGTGCATGTCTATACGTGGGCAAGTCTCCTTTCAAAGGAGGCCTGGGCAGGAAATGGTTTTCCCATCCCATGAAAATTTTTGATATTTAGACATTTTTCTTATCATCAATTGGGACAAAAAGTCAAAATCTTTTGTGTACCAAAAATATGGAAAAAAATAATTCTTTTTGGGTGAATCAAAAATGATGATAATTTTTAATATAATTTCACAATGTTTTATTGCATTTTTAACCATTTTTTCCTTTTAAAATGTTTTTAGTGTATATTTACTAAAATTTCAAAATGAAGTCATTTTGACAAAAAACCAAAACTTTCTGGTTTGACAGTCTTAAAACAGGCGGCATTCACCACCTAGAAAATTTTCTAACCACAAAATATTTTGAGCTGTGTTTTCTGTTGAACCCAAAACTGTTTTACAAGCAGTTTTGGTTTTGCTGAATTGGCATTTTTCAACAAAAACAACAACAAAATTCAAAAGAAAATTCCCATCCAGAGCTGCTATTTCAAAGGTCCTGAAGTCATAGAATCATAGAATATAAGAGTTGGAAGGGACCTCAGGAGGTCATCTAGTCTAACCCACTGCTCAAAGCAGGACTAACCTCAGCTATATCATCCCAGCCAGGGCTTTGTCAAGCCTCAGCTAAAAAACCTCTAAAGATGGAGATTCCACCACCTCCCTAGGTAACCTGTTCCAGTGCTTCACCACCCTCCTAGTGAAAAACGTTTTCCTAATGTCCAACCTAGACCTCCCCCCCTGCAACTTGAGACCTTTGCTCCTTGTTCTGTCATCTGCCGCCACTGAGAACAGCCTAGCCCCATCCTCCCTGGAACCCCCTTTCAGGTAGTTAAAGGCTGCTATCAAATCCCCCCTTATTCTTCTCTTTTGCAGACTAAACAAGCCCAGTTCCCTCAGCCTCTCCTCATAAGTCCTGTGCTCCAGCCCCTAATCATTTTGGTTGCCCTCCGCTGCACTCTCTCCAACTTGTCCACATCCTTTTTGTAGTGGGGGGCCCAAAACTGGACACAATATTCTACATGCGGCCTCACCAATGCCGAATAGAGGGGAATAATCACTTCCCGCGTCCTGCTGGCAATGCCCCTCCTAATGCAGCCCAATATGCCATTAGCCTTCTTGACAACCAGGGCACACTGCTGACTCATATCCTGCTTTTTATCCACTGTTACCCCCAGGTCCTTTTCTGCAGAGCTGCTGCCTAGCCTGTCGGTCCCCAGTCTATAGCTGTGCATGGGATTCTTCCTTCCTAAGTGGAGGACTCAGCACTTTTCTTTGTT
>NW_027132322.1:0-3838 GCF_026122565.2 Emydura macquarii macquarii | reverse complement strand
TTCTTAACTCCCACTGCAACATGGGGGGTAAAGTACAGGCCCACTAGAATAGGCACAATTTAAGCATCTAGCCTGAGGGGCGCACCACCATGAACACTTGAGCCCATTCTTAGAGGATACACATCCTGGTTTGGACTTTACAGGTGTTATAGAATCTTTCTGTGCAACCACCCCACGATGTACTGTGGGGATAGACACCTCACTGCTGACTCCAGCGGCATCATATGTCAGTCGCTGCGGGGGCCTGATTTCTCGCTGGGATCGCCTTAAGGACGGTGCAATCCCCTCTTCCTCCTCTACAGGAGGTGTTAATAAAACTCCTTCAGACTCAGAGTTCCTCTCAGAATTACCCACTGCAGAAGGAGCAATGTCTATAACAACGTCGCTCCCTATGCTAGAAGACCCAGTAGGATCACTGCAGATTTTGGCACCTTCCCTAAGAACTTCTCCCACAGGAAAAAATGGAAGAGCTTCAGGGTTTAAAGAGGGTATTTTGGCTGCACTTTTAGGTTGAGCTGGCGCAAGTGAAGATACAACAGACCCAGTAGACATATCGGAGGGTCCATGATACATAGATATATAGTCAGGATGGACCTCCTCAGACTCAGTCTCTGATGGGGAATCAAATATATCCATTAAGGTGGCAGGATCTAACACAGGATTAGCACCACCTACGGAGTTGGAGGGAGAACTTTCGGAAGTTAGGGCTCTCCTTTGGCAGGATGATTTGGGTACAGGGGTAGGCTCAATATCTGATGAAGCATCCATTCTGACATGTTGCCCCAGAGGAAGTAAATGGTTCCGATGCAAAGTCTTTAATGGGCCACTCTTCTGTTCAGGCTTTAGTTGGTAGACAGGTAGCCCAGACAGCCGATTCTCCACAATGTAGGGCTGTGAATTCCAACGGTTTGCAAGTTTATGTTTTCCGGGGAGCCCAAGGTTCTTGATAAGAACACGATCACCTGGTTGCAGATCACAGTATCGCACCTTCTGATCATAACGCCCTTTATTGCCCCGGTTCATCTTATCAGATGCAGCCTGAGCAAGTTGATAAGCAGCACTCAAGTTTCTTTTTAAATTAGCCACATACTGGAGGTAAGATTGGTGGGAGGTCCCATCCACTGAGACCCCAAAACAGAGGTCTACCGGTAATCGGGCTTCTCGTCCAAACATTAGGAAATATGGAGAATACCCAGTGGCCTCATTTTGGGTACAGTTATAAGCATGCACGAGATGGCTAACATGCTGACTCCATCTAGATTTCTGTTTGGTATTCAAAGTTCCCAACATATTAAGCAGGGTCCGATTAAATCGTTCAGGCTGTGGGTCTCCTTGTGGATGATACGGTGTTGTTCTTGATTTTTTTATATTTAGCATAGTCAAAAGTTCCTGAATTAGTCGACTCTCAAAGTCCCGTCCTTGATCAGAGTGCATCCGCTTGGGCAGGCCATAATGCACAAAGTACTTTTCCCACAGAGTTTTAGCAACAGTAGTGGCTTTTTGATCCTTAGTGGGGAAAGCCTGTGCATACCTTGTGAAATGATCAGTTACAACTAATACATTGCAAGTATTTCTGCTATCAGGTTCAATTGTGAGAAAGTCCATACAGACCAAATCCATAGGGCCTTCACTGTGAAGATGAAACAGTGGAGCAGCTCTTGTGGGTAGAGTCTTCCGTTGTATACACCGGGCACAAGTTTTACAATACTGTTCAACATCAGTTTTCATCCGTGGCCAGTAAAATCGGTCTCGTACAAGCCCATAGGTCTTATCAAACCCAAGATGCCCATGATCATCATGTAAAGATTGCAGTACAGCTTTGTGATATTGTTGAGGTAAAATCAGTTGTTTTTTTATATGGTGCTCAGGCTGGTTAGTGATTCTATACAAGAGTCCATTCTCCAAGGAAAGCCGATCCCATTCTTTCATTATGAGGGGAATATCAAGGTGTCTGCTCTTATCCACAGCAGCAGAGTTCCCTTGATCAACTGCCCACCAAACCTCTCCAATGCAGGGATCGTCCTGTTGTGCGGCCTGAAGCTCAGAACGATTCAACTGAGGAAGGTGGGAGGTGTCTAAAGAAGCAAGGCTGCAATAAGCTTGAGGAATAGCTTGGGCAGTCACTCCTAAACGATCAATAAGGCGGGTAGGTGGTATTTTAGTCAGTTTTCCACAAACGGTAGAAACTTGACACAAAGCTCGAACCCCAGGTGCAGATACCTCTTCCCATTCATCCTCAGGTGCTGAAATATTATGAGGTCGCCTAGACAATGCATCTGCATCCAAATTCTTGCTTCCTGGGCGGTACTTTAGGCCGAAGTTGTAGGTGGACAATGCCGCTAACCACCGGTGACCAGTGGCATCCAATTTGGCTGATGTTAAAATATAAGTCAGGGGATTGTTATCCGTGCGAACCTCAAACCTTGCCCCATACAGATAATCATGCAGCTTGTCTACTATAGCCCATTTTAAAGCCAGAAATTCAAGTTTGTGTGCAGGGTAGTTTTTCTCAGTATTTGACAAGCTTCGGCTGATGAAAGCAACAGGCCTCAACCCCTCAAGGTGTTCTTGATATAACACCCCTCCTAAGCCATCCATACTGGCGTCCACATGCAAAACATAAGGCTTCTGGGGATCAGCAAATGCCAAGACAGGAGCTTTGGCGAGGCACATCTTAATTTTCTGAAAGGCATCTTCGCACTGATCATTCCATCGCTTTCCAAATGGTTCAGAGGGATGGAAGTAAGTTTTACCAGTTGGTTCAGGCTTAGATCTTGATCCCTTCCTGCAAGGTGGTGGAGGGTAGCCCTGCAACAGCTGATTCAATGGTCTCATCAAACTGGAGTATCCCCTCACAAAGCGCCTATAGTAACCACAGAATCCCAAAAATGAACGCAAGGCAGATATATTCTGCGGTCTGGGCCAAGTGGAGACTGCCTCAATTTTTGATGGATCTGTGGCAATACCTTGCTCTGACACGATGTGCCCCACATAGGAAACTGAAGGACGGCAAAACTTACACTTATCTAAGGACAGTTTTAAGCCTTCCTCTCTCAAGCGACCAAGGACTTTAAGCAACCGCTCTTCATGCTCTTCAAGAGTCCGCCCAAAAACAATTAGATCATCCAAGTAAACAAGGACCTCCAAGAGATTCATGTCTCCAACTGTTCGCTCCATTAATCTTTGGAAGGTAGCAGGAGCCCCACAAATGCCTTGGGGCATCCTCTCAAATTGGTAAAATCCAAGTGGACAGATAAAAGCAGTTTTCTCTTTATCCATCTTGTTCATAGGTATTTGGTAATATCCACTGCGAAGATCTAATACAGTAAACCATTTACTTCCATGTAAGCAGTTAAGAACATCATCAATCCTTGGCATTGTATATTGGTCTGGCACTGTGCGCTTATTTAGAGTTCTATAATCAACACACATTCGGACAGACCCATTCTTCTTCCTTACCACAACAATTGGGGAGGCATATGGACTTCGCGACTCAGAAATTATTCCAGCAGCCATCAAGTCATGTAGGTGTCTCCGAACATCCTCCACATCAGCTGGGGCCAGACGACGAGATCGTTCTCTAAAAGGTCGAGAGTCAGTCAGACGGATCTCATGTTGAGTACTTTTTTGCATGGCCCACATCCCACTCATGTCGGGAGAAAACATCAGCATGCTCTAACATTTTTCTACAAAGTCGCTGTTTCCATTCCTCAGGGATAGGGGAATCCCCAAAATCAAAACAGTTGGATGTCAAATCATCAGTGTTGCTCTTGACAGCTGCAACAGGCATCTGAGGCACTACATCAACTGGGAACAATTGGGCAATCACTGTCCCATG
>NW_027132320.1:0-37929 GCF_026122565.2 Emydura macquarii macquarii | reverse complement strand
GAAATAACACCTTTTTAGTGATACACCAAATTGCTTTCCAGATCACACAACTTATATGCTGACTAAAATGACGTCAGAAATTTTGCTGTCTCCCCCACTAACACAAGTTTAATGCAGTGTCATCGCTGGGGTTGATTCGCCAATTGCTTTTAACATCTGCTGGCTTTTACATCATGAAAAGTGAATGTAGAGTGTCCATCCGATGACATCATTACTGTGAGGAGGAAATAGTGGAAATAGTGATCTGCCCAACCGCTCTGAACTAATTTTCTACAAATAGAAATGACAACACAAGGCGCGAGACCATGGAAAACAGGGGTATCTATGCTGTGTACTAGGTGTGACATAGAAGTGGAGGCTAAGGGATGCACATGGTGCTATATATGACATAATATATATCTATAAAATATACAATTCCCCTCTGGCATTGGTGAGGCCACATTTGGAGTATTGTGTCCAGTTTTGGGTCCCCCATTACAAAAAAGATGTGGACAAGTTGGAGAAACTCCAGCAGAGCGCAACAAAAATGAGTAGGGGGCTGGAGTACAAGACTTATGAGGAGAGGCTGCGGGAAATAGGCTTGTTTAGTCTGCAGAAGAGAAGAATGAGGGGGGATTTGTACCTGAAAGGGGGTTCCAGGGACAATGGAGCTAGGCTGTTCTCAATGGTAGTAGATGATGCAACAAGGAGCAATGGTCCCAAGTTGCAGTGGGGGAGGTCTAGGTTGGATATTAGAAAAAAGTTTTTCATGGGGTTGGGGGGGGAAAACACTGGAATGGGTTACCTAGGGAGGTGGTGGAATCTGCATCCATAGAGCTTTTTAAGGTGCAGCTTGACAAAGCCCTGGGTGGGATGATTTAGTTAGGATTGGTTCTGCTTTGAGCAGGGGGTTGGACTAGATGACCTCCTTTGGTCCCTTCCAAACCTAATCTTCTATGATTCTAAGTGTGAAAGCTTGTCTCCCTCACCAACAGATGTGGGTCTAATAAATTATACTACCTCACCCACTTTATCCCTCTAATATCCTGGGACCAACGTGGCTGCAAAAAACATTGCAAACATCTACATCTCTGTCAATCTGCCTTGTCATTCATTCAATGTTCATCTGTCTCATCATCTCTCTTCCCACCTATTCAATTGTTACATCTATCTATCTATCTATCAATCTATCTATCTATCTATCTATCTATCACTTAAATGGGCACATTTGCTGTGTTGTTGTAGCTGTATTGGTCCCAGGATATGATAAAGAGAAGGAGGGTGAGGTAATATATTTATTGGACCAACTTCTGTTGGTGTATGAGACAATCTTTTGACCTACACAAAGCTTTGATTCAGTGGGGGATAGTGAATATGACACCAATTTTTAAAAAATGGCTCCAGAGATGATCCTGGCAATTACAGGCCAGGAAGCCTGACTTCAGTACCAGGAAAACTGGTTGAAACTATAGTAAAGGTCAGAATTATCAGATACATAGATTAACACGATTTGTTGGGGGAAGAGTCAACATGGCTTTTGTAAAGGGAAATCATGCCTCACCAATCTATTAAAATTCTTTGAGGGGGCCAACAAGCATGTGGACAAGGTTGATTTAGTGGATAGAGAGTACTTGGATTTTCAGAAAGCCTTTGACAAGATCCCTCACCAAAGGCTCTTAAGCAAAGTAGGGAGTCGTGGGATAAGAGGGAAGGTCCTTTCCTGGATCAGTAACTGATTAAAAGACAGAAAAGAAGGGATAGAAATAAATGGTCAGTTTTCACAATGGAGGGAGGTGAATAGCAAGGTCCCTCCAGGATCTGTACTGGGACAAGTGCAGTTCAACGTATTCATAAATGATCTGGTAAAGCAGGTAGACAGTGAGGTGGCAAAGTCTGCAGATGATACAAAACTACTCAAGATAATCAAATCCAAAGCTGATTGCAAAGAGTTACAAAGGGAGCTCACAAAACTGGGTGACTTGGTAACAAAATAGTAGATAAAATTCAGTATCGATAAATGCAAAGTATTACACATTGGAAAACATAATCCCAACTATACATACAAAATGATGGGGTCTAAATTAGTGTTTACCACTCAAGAAAGAGACTGGGGTCATCATGGATCTCTGAAAACATCCCCTGAATGTGCAACAGCAGTCAAAAAAGCTAACAAAACCACAAGGAAAGGGACAGATAATAAGTAAATATTATAATACCACTGTGTAAATCCATGGTATGCCCACACCTTGAATACTGCATGCAGTTTTGTTTGCCCCATCTTAAAAAAAGACACATTAGAATTGGAAAAGGTACATAGAAGGGCAACAAAATTTATTAGAGTTATGGAACAACTTCCATATGAGGAGAGATTAAAAAGATGGGGACTGAGTGTTCATCCTGGAAAAGAAATGACCAGAGGAGGATATGAATGGTGAGGAGAAAGTGAATCAGGAAGTGTTATTTACCCCTTTGCATAACACAACTACCAGGGGTTGCCCAATGAAATGAATAGGCAGCAGGTATAAAACGAACAAAAGGAAGTGCTTCTTCACACAAAGCACAGTCAACCTGTGGAACTCCTTGCCAGAGGATGTTGTGAAGGCCAAGACTATAACAGGGTTAAAAAATAATTAGATATGTTCATGGAGGATTGGGTCATCAATGGCTATAAACTATAGATGGTCAGGGATGCAACCCCATGCTCTGGGTGTCCCTAAGTTTCTGACTGCCAGAAGCTTGGACTGAACAACAAGGGATGGATCACTTATTAACTGCTCTGTTCTGTTCAATCCCTCTGATCCAGCCGGCACTGGCCATTGTCAGAAGACAGGATACCTGGGTGGGATGAGCTTTGATCTGACCCAATAAGGCCGTTCTTATGTTCTCACGTAGGCAGGGGCTGCTGACATTTCAGTTGTGGAGATTAAATTTCCCATTTCACAGTCATAGAGATTAAATTTCATTTAAAAATATATCATGCTCATAGGTAATGACATATATTCCTTCTCACTCCATTTGCAGCTAATTTCACAGTCAAAGCAGGTGGGAATTGGAGCTGAGAAGAGGCTCGAAGTATCTTGGTCCCCTGGGGGCTGATCAAAGAGGTGGCAATGAAGACTGTCCATAGAGTGTAAGGCACTTGACTTTAAGTATGCAGCTGTTTCTATAGGTCTGATCACACATCTGGAGTGACAGCTGCCTAACAAGAAGGAACCCTGATCAATTTCATTTGAAACATGTTAATTGCATTGACTCTCGCTTGATCATTACATAAAAAAAATCCTTGTTTCATTATGTGCTCATTAAAATAATCCCCGTTAGCAACGTATCTACTAAGAAGTAATTTCTCCAATTAGCCAGGCAGCACCCGTGACTCTATAGAGATTTACAGGAGGAGACACAGGTTGTTATAACTTCACTTGCCTTAATCTGCACTTTGAGAAATGTTACACTCAGCTGAGATCCAGGCACTGCCTGGAGATCCAACAAACCTCTCAAGCAATTAAGCACCAGCGGCAGAAACAAAGTTACTCCTTGTTTTAATGGGTCCCAGAGAGGGCTGTTAGATGGAAACGTTATTGAGAAAAGCAGGTCCCGGCGGCAGTCCCATCGGGGCTGATTAGGAAAGAAAGTCAGAAGCATGGATTAAAGTTAGACAAAGAAGTGTAAAGGGAAAGGGGTCAAGCCAGTTCTGCCAGCCGCTGTGAAAGGTGATCCTTCATTCATAAATTGCACCAGAGTCCCCCCAAGTGAGGGAATGCAAGGGGAGGAAGGAATGCTGTGAAACTGACATGTAAACAAACCAGAGAGTCCCACGCGGTTGGCCAAGGCAGCATGGCCCAGGCACAGCGAGTGAAAGGCAATTCCAGGATTCTAGGCCTCAGTGACAGAGATCAGCCAGTGGACCTGGATTGTGACAGGCTTTGCTGTTCTGCCCACGACCCCCAGCTCTGCCCTCAGCCCTAACCCACAGCCCACCCCACCGAATGCTATTAATGTCTGGCCTCACAAGTGTGCACACATGCCCTCAGTCCTGACTCTATAGTGCCCTGGCTGTCACAGCCCGCCCCACAGCTCTGCCAACCCGCAGCCTCCTGCTATCCCAGTCCTGGGCTCCTCCATGCCCCCTAAAGCCCTGTCAACGTCCATTAATCCTGGCTTGTAAACCCAACTTCTATCCCATGCCTGGGCTAACACTCAGAACACACACAGCTCTGCCACTGCGCTTCAATCCCGACCCGCAGACACCTGCTTTCCTGTCCCACTCCCTCCTTCTCCGCCAGGGCCTTCTCACAAATTGTGTGGTCAGTTGCTTGACCGCTCTGTGGTTCAGCATGAAATAGGTTCAAGAAACATAGAATATCAGAGCTAGAAGGGACCTCAGGAGGTATCTAGTCCAACCTCCTGCTCAAAACAGGACCAATCCCCACTATATCATCCCAGTCAGGGCTTCGTCAAGCCGCAGCTTAAAAACCTCTAAAGATGGAGATTCCACCACCTCCCTAGGTAACCCATTCCAGTGCTTCACCACCCTCCTAGTGAAAAACTTTTTCCTAATATCCCACCTAGACCTCCCCCACTGCAACTTGAGACCGTTGCTCCTTGTTCTGTCATCTACTACCACTGAGAACAGCCTAGCTACATCCTCTCTGGAACCCCCTTTCAGGTAGTTAAAGGCTGCTATCAAATCCCTCCTCATTCTTCTCTTTTGCAGACTAAACACACCTTGTCCTCTTCTTTTGGAACATTTCGGGCCAGGCCTGTGAAAGTAACTCCCTGTCCACCGCTGTGATCAAAGCAGTCATTGGTCCTGATCTTGACATCTTCCCTAATCGCTCAGGTCAAACCTTGAGTGAATGCAAAGGGTTACAGAACAGTTAGCGTAAGGGTGATATAAAATCATTGGACAATTTGGATTGCATAACTGCTGTCATATTTGCACTTAATTCTATTCATGCTTAACACAAACTAAGGTATCTATGGTGCGGATAGTATATATTCCTGGTGCGATGTGCACAGAGGACAGCCAGCGTGTGTTAATCAACAGGGCTGACTGCAGTCCCCTGCTACGTCATCTCTGGGCTGTCACGCACAGAGCTTTGATACCCCTAATCCATAGGCCCCAATAACCTATTTTTGTGCCAGCCTCCCACCCCTGCTCTTCCAACGCCCAGTAATCCTGACCCACTGCCCCTGCGCTATCCTAGCCCTGGGCCCTACCCCCACAGCTCTGCCAGTGCCTGTCAATCCTGACCTGCAGC
Organism: Emydura macquarii macquarii; assembly: GCF_026122565.2. Lineage (NCBI taxonomy): Eukaryota > Metazoa > Chordata > Testudines > Chelidae > Emydura > Emydura macquarii. Next base: position 32,689 of record NW_027132320.1, on the reverse strand, counting down.
CCCCTGCTAAGTCATCGCTGGGATCTCACACTCACAGCTCTGCCAGTGGCCTTGAATTCCAGCCCTGGCTCCCTTGACAGATCTGCGGATGTACTGCTCTGGGGAACAATCCTCTCTCCCATTGTGCCTCAATTTCCCCACCCCTGCCTCTTGCTCCAGAGACCAACCCCCCACTCCACCCCACTGTGCCTTGATTTCCCCACTCCAGCCCCTCATTCCAGGGACCAACCCCTCCCCGATGTGTCCTGATTTCCCCACCTCGACCCTAGGAGTCAACCTCCACTGTTGTGCCTCGATTTCCCCACCCCAGCCCCTTGCTCCAGGGACCAACCTGAACCAATCCAGCCATTGGATCATGTTACACTTTTTTCCACTAGATGGAATTGCCCATTATGAAGCATATGTTCTCCATGTAGAACTTATACACTGTAATCTAGTCACCCCTTAACCTTCCCTTTCTTAAACTATATACACTGAGCTCCTTGAGTCTGTCCCTAGAAGGCATGTTTTCCATCCTTTAATGAATCCCATGAGCCGTCTCCAATTTATCAACATTCTTCTTGAACTGTGAATACTATTAATGGACACAGTATTCCAGCCGCATTCCTAGGTACAATCTAATGCTTTGTCTAGTTAGGACCTGATCCAATTCCCACAGAAGCTAATGAAATTATTTCCTTTGAGCTGTGAATGATCTGTTCTGTGACTGGTTTGAAGCATAGTTTATTTAGATGCAGTCTAAACTAAATCATCCCAGCCAAGGCTTTGTCAAGCCGGGCCTTAGAAACCTCTTTATGGAGATTCCATCACCTCCCAAGGTAACCCATTCCAGTGCTTCATCACCCTCATAGTTAAAAAGATTTTCCTAGCATCCAGTCTAGACCTCTCCCACTGCAACTTGAGACCATTGCTCCTCGTTCTGTCATCTTCCACCACTGAGAACAGCCTAGCTCCATTCTCCCTGGAACCCCACTTCAGGTAGTTGAAGGCTGCTATCAAATACACCCTCACTCTTGTCTTCTGCAGATTAAACAAGCCCAGTTCCCTCAGCCTCTCCTCATAAGTCATAGAATCATAGAATATTAGAGTTGGAAGGGACCTCAGGAGGTCATCTAGTCCAACCCCCTGCTCAAAGCAGGATTAACCTCAGCTAAGTCATGTGCTCCAGCCCTCTAATCATTTTGTTGCCCTCCCCTGGACTCTCTCCAATTTGTCCACATCCTTTCTGCAGTGGGGGACCCAAAACTGGACACAGTCCTCCAAATGTTACCTCACCAGTGCTGAATCGAGGGGATAATCACTTCCCTCTATCTGCTGGCAATACTCCTACCAACGTAGCCCAATATACCATTAGCTTTCTTGGCAACAAGGGAACACTGTTGACTGTTTGCCTTCATTATGATTTAGGGTTACTGTTCCTTCTGCCAAACCTGTTCTACATGTTCATCATCTCTGCCATCCTATGGATATGTTCCATGGAGGAAAGATGCAAAACTTTTCCACATGCACATCCCCCCTCATCATGGCTGGTTTGATCTGTGGGACTAGATTTGTGAGCTACATATGAATTGCCCCTAGCTGTTCTCTCACTCCGGGTAGTGTCCATCCAGTACCACATGTTAAAAATCATCATCCACAGACTGAAAAATAATGATGTGAAAAGGGTTGTGTGGAAAGCACTCAGAAAATGCAGATAGGCTGTGATGAAGGTGAGCTGAGTGTCAGAGGGTGAGATTTTCAAAAGTGCCTAATGCCCAGCTTTTTAAAGCCACTGAAACACCTAGTAGGATTTTCAAAAGCACCTAGGTGCCTAAAACTTCTGAAAATCCCACTACACAGCTATATTCCTTTAAAAATCTGCCCCTCGGTTCCTAGCTGCATCATTAGACACATAAATACCTTTGAAAATCTGTCCCTTAGGGTGAAATTTTTAGAAGTGCCTAGGTCACTTAGGCCAGTGGCACTTAGACATGGAAGTGACTTAGGACCAGATTTTTAAAGATATTTCAGAGCCTAAACATACAGATAGGTGTGTAGTGTGATTTTCAAAATTCCCTTGGAGCCAGACTAGGCACCTAAATACCTTTAATAATGTGGCCCTTGATTACATCTACATCTTTAGATATCAAAGTACCTTTGAAAATCTGGCTGCTATTACTTTTGAAAATTTTACCATTTTGTGCCTCCGTTTTCTTATCTGTAAAATGGGGATAATCCGTTTCTCAGCCAATATCAAGTTACATTGTGAGGTGCTCAGGTAATATGTCTATCACTGCTCCCCTTGGTGTGGGACTGGGGAAGACAAATCAGATGAGGAGCTGAAGCAGTGTGTATAGTGATGGTGGCTTGAAAAAGGTTACTGGGTCAAGGAGTTAGGGGGAAAGCGCGGTTGGGACGTGGATGGAAAGCCCAGAAGGGGAAACTGGGATAGGCTGGGTAAGGAGCCTGGAACTGGGCTGAGGAGCCTGAGGGGATGGAAACAGACTGGGACAAGGACAGGCTGAAGGAATGTGGTAGAAGTGTTTGTGACCACTAGATGGCACTACCCTTCAGAACCTGGAAAAGAACCCAAGATTCCCGAGTCTCAACACACACACACACACACACACACACACAACATGTAAACTAATTTATTGTTTATTCCAATTACTGATGGAGAAAAGATTTCAGATGATGCTTCAATAAATGTTACGGGAAGGATTTCCTCTTCATCAGAGAGACAGAGACATGAATAAATTCAATAAAATTTCATAATAAAACCTCTGCGTCACACACACACACACACAAAATCGGTGCTATAGTAGGCTGGGCTATGATGTCAATTGAGACTCACTCCTTCTTATATAGATACATGTCTACACTGGTTTGTCTGTTCTTCGTACAGTGTCCAAGATTCTAATGAGGGTAAACACATAGCCATGTTAATACATAGATGTATGCACCATGGAAGTGAAAGTGCTGGAGATAAGCCAATGAAAAACTGGTTTTTTACTACATATTTAATTTCTTTCTTTCTTTCTTTCTTTCTTTAACATTTTTATTCCTACACAACACAAATCTACCATCATTATATTTCCAGTAGAGGTAGTAGAATTCTTTAGCGTGAAGACTATATGCAAAAATATTAAGGCTTATTTCTCTGAGAAATGAGAATACTAATAAACACTGAAAAATGGAGCAATAATACTGGGAACTCTGATATTTCAATAGTGTCCAACAAATGGCTCTCCATATTCACTTGGAGCCTGCAAAATAAGGAAATTGTAATATTATCCCCATTTCTGGAAGGGGAACTAAGGCACAGAGCCTGTGAATGTCAAAGTACTTTAGAGGTATTGGGCAACAAACTGTCAGTGAAAAGCAATGGGAACTGGACCCTTAAGTTCCTTATTCATCCTGGAAAACCCATTAGGGGGAGAAGATGTGAGTTACCTGTGTTCTGCAGAGGTTGTCTATGGCATGGGGGATATTCAACCCATCTCCCCATAGTCCAAAGCCAGAGTTTCCCCACAAATCGTCCTCCCCCATTGCCCACAGCCACATGCATCTGTCATTTACCCTGAGATTTTTACAGGTGGTTGAGATTCTTTACCAAAAATAAATAAAAAAATAAATAATTCTGCCAACAAATTGTGGATGGGAAAATCTGTTTTAAATATATATTTTTTAAAAAAGCAACTGAACATTTCAAAGAACATTATTTTTTCATTACATTTTGAAACAAAAGTTTCAATTCTTAAATTTTCACACTGACAAAAAACGAGGTAAAGTCCTTTTCCTCTCTTTCTCACTCTTCTTACTTTTCACTCCCCTCCCTCGTTTTACCAAATGGTAAACCAAAGATGGGAGGGGAAAAGGCATGGGAGGAAACAAGAAACTAAAATTTCAATATGACTGCATTGAAACTGAAAATTTATCCTAAAAAACAATGAGCAGAAAACTGTTTTTTCTTTGTTTTGGAAATTTAACAGTGAAAAATTTACACAATAATGACCTAAAGACTAACAAATGTATTTGGGCATAAGCTGTCCTGGGCAGAAATCCACTTCGTCGGATGCATGAAGTGGAAACTCCAGTTTGGTAGGTGTATATACACATGCAAGGATGGATGAGTTACATCACAGAGGTAAATTCAATCAGGGGGGATGAGGCCATTCACAACAGGTGATGAGAAGGTGTGAATATCAAAAGAGGGAACATTAGTTTTTTGTAGTGGGCTAGCCACTCCCACTTTCCATTCAGACTCAGTCTGATAGTGTCAAGTTTGCAGATGAGTTTCAGCTCTGCAGTTTCACGCTGGAGTTTGTTTTTGAAGTGTTTTTGTTGAAGTATGGCAACTTTCAAGTCTGTTACTGAGTGTCCAGGGAGATTGAAGTGCTCTTTGACTGGTTTATGGATGTTACCATTCCTGATGTCTGATTTGTGTCCATTTATTCTTTTGCGTAGAGACAGTCCGGTCTGACCAATGTACATGGCAGAGGGGCATTGCTGGCACATGATGGCGTATATCACATAAGTAGATGTGCAGGTGAACAAGCTCCTGATAGTGTGGCTGATGTGGTTAAGACCAGCGATGGTGTCACTAGAGTAGATATGTGGGCAGAGTTGGCAAGTTTGTTTCAAGGACACATACATCTGACGAAGTGGGTTTCTGCCCATGAAAGCTTATGACCAAATAAATTTGTTAGTCTTTAAGATGCCACAGGACTCTCGCTGTTTTGCTAAAAACAGACTAACATGATTACCCTTCTGTAACTCAATAATTATCTAATATTTCAATATGGTGGGTGGGGGGAGGAAAGAGATCTTTTTTTAAATGTTAATGTGTTGGTTATCCATCAGCCCTAGGTGGCTTTCAGAGAAGGAGTTCTGAACGAAGAAGATGTGAGTACTAATCCTGGGGTGAATGAGTTTGTTTGGTTGTTTGGTTTTTGGTTGTTTCAGTAACAAGTGAACACACAGCAACGCACAGTGAGAAACAGATACTCACATTACAAACATTCTCAACCACAGCCAGGAAACAAAACACACACATGTAGGTTGAGTTACACTCAGGAACACACTCATAATAATGTGCACTGAAAAAAATGTGTGTGCAACGTTCTTGACAAGAAAACACACTAAAGAATCAGAAATGTACTTATAATGTAAGCTTGCAAAAAACCACATAAGTCAGATCCACTCTAGAAACTTTTGCCATCTAGCAATGCCAGTTAGGATGTTTGATATTTTGAGACATTTCGATACCGGTAAAAATCCCAGTGTAAACATAGTTATAAAGTCATAGAAGCGCTTTTGCTGCTGTAGTGTATTTCTCTCAGAGAACCGCTATAAGCTACACTAGCAAAACACTGGTACATTTAAAATAAGAGTGGCTGCTAGCTAGTATAGCTAAACCAGCAGAGATTTTCTCGTGTAGTCCTGGTTATACATTGTCTGGCTTGTCTCTCGCTCTGATGTAAACACAAACATACACATACGGAGTCTTCTCCACTTACTGTCATTGGGGAAAATTCTCAAAATCACCTACATGATTTAAGAATTGAAGCCTTATTTTCAAAAGTGACTTAGGAACTTAGGAGTCTTATAGTGGCCAGATTTTTAAAGGTATTTATGTGCCTAGCAGGAGCATGTCAAGAGCATGTAGCCGATATAGACAACTGGGCAATTAGACCTACCAATGGGGAGCTGCCAGGTGGCTGGCCATGTCGGACAACCAGGAAAAGGAATTTCAAAAATGTGCAGAGCTTTAAAGGGAGGAGGAGCTTCCTATCCACCTGAACTCTGAGCAGAGAAGTTCACAACGGTGACCAGAACAGTCAGGGTGGGGCACTGCAGGACAGCTCCTGGAGGCCAACAACTGTTGACCGAAGTGTCTCCACTGCGCTGACCTCATCACATCGACCCTGAATCTATGCCAATCGGGGAGGTGGTGTTATTAAATCAGTGTGGTGGGAGCCAAATTTAAATGAAGTCACATTGCCAGCGAGATTGATGTAAGCAGGTCCTGTGTCCCACATAGTCTTTTTGTGTCAAGCCCAGACAACTTGGTCAATTTCCAGAGCCTGTTCTGTTTGAGTGGCTAAAAATAAACATAAAAAAAATGAAAAACTTCAGGGACTTATTAATCATTCCCCTTGAGACTGAATTCTCAATTCTCTGAAGCAGCAACTCTCTTGATCTGGCTCAGTAAAGCTTGGGGGACTTCAGTGAGCCATTGATCCTGGCACCAGTCTTGGGTCAGATAGGATAGAAGGGAAAGATTTCTTGGTCTTGTCTCCTCTTTGGAACTAGCGCCCCTTCCCCAGCCAGTCAGGAGAGCAATGATCCGTGATGACATGCGACTCCCAGACCCATACTCAATTGTTTGGAGGCGGCTGTTCACCAGCACGGGTGGCTAAGGGAGGTAATGATTCTTGTCGTACAAAATCTGCAGTGTGGTACTAGTGATAGGCATTGTTACTGCAGAGAGGAAGTGTGTGCTGGAGAGTTCATATACTGGCTTGGATTTTACAGGAACCTAAGCGAGTTAGGAGGAAAACAGCCCATACAGCCTTTACCACCAAAATTATCTGACACTTTTGGATGACTAACTTTGGCTGACCATGTGTTTCCTATGGCAGTGGGTCTGTGCTGCTCTGAAATAAAAGGCGCTATCTCCGGAGAGGTCTGGAGCTGGGAAGTGAAATCTGGAAAAAAATGCAGGAAAGAGCCAAGTGAATTTCCCTGTGCCTAACCCTAACCCTTATTCCCCCTTGAAAATCCTAGACCGAATGGGGATCTGAATTGCCCAGGGTCCCAGAATGTGTCCATGGCAGGGCAGTAACTGAAAGGAGGAGACATTTAGGACTAGGGTTGACATTCTTTGGCAAAATCTATTTCCTGTAGAAAAACAAGGTTTTCTCAAAACCCAAAGTTTGGAGAGGAAAATCTTGACATATTGGGGAGGGAAAAGTATAAAAATAGGGTCATTATGTGAGACTAAAAGTAGCATGGTTAAGTGGAGAGAGCATGGGACCAGGACTGCAGAGATCTCAGTTCTTTTCCTGGCTCTTTCAGTGCCTGGATGGGTGATCTTGTGCTACTCACGTCACCTGTCTGTGCCTCAGTTTTGCATTTGCAGAATGGGTATAATGTTACCAATCCCCTTTGTAAAGCACTTTGAGGTCTGTAGATAAAAGAAGCAAGTGCTGATGGTATTGTTCACAACAACAGTTTTAAAATATTTTTGGCTCCCCCTCCAATACAAAAAGAATTAGTATGAAAAATTCAATTTCAATTTGAAATTTGAAAAAAAAAAACACCTTGTTTCAAAATTAAATGAAAATTAGCATTTGATTGCCATTGACGTGACAATTTGCTTTAGAAATTTAACCACGAACAATTACAAATATCGACTATTTCATGGAAGTGGTTTCCAGCTACAGCTGTTTTGAATACTTAAATCTGGATTCATACATGGAATATTTTTTGTGTTCACCACTTTCAAATACAGGTGTTTAAAATTAAGCCCCATGGGCACCTAATTACAATGACTGTATTTATTTCAGACGTGGTGAGGACATGCAATATCTGCAACAGACAGTAAGACTTAATTCCTTCTCTTCTTGTAGCCACTAGAAGGGGGACAACAATAATCACTTGGTTAAGATGGTTTACAGATGCTCAGTACCTCGGATATTAAGGCCACGAGTGGGACATGTGAATCTCCTACATCAATGGTTCTCAGATTTTCCAATCCAACCACTTTTCAGTTGAGACCAGGCACTACCTGGGACCTCCTTTCTGCTTCTGAATACAGGAAAGGCATTCTGGGCATCATGACATTCTGACACTTCCTTGTGACCCGTACGTTGAGAACCACTGGACTCTGAGAAGCCCATCCTAAGAGCACTCTCTGCAACACACATTCCTCCCAGCCCTGACCCTCTGGGCATCAGGACGTGTGCTGCATCAAATCTGCAGGAAGATAACTGGAGACAGGGGCTAGCCAGGGGCTTGAACTGGTGTGTAGGCTGCTCTCCTTCATTGCAAATGACCCCAGAACTGAGGACAACCACTGGTGTAGCTTCTAGCATCTGCTGAAGTGGGGTTGCCCTCCACTGAGGTTGATTACATTTAGTAAGCTAAGAAAATTCCTAAACAAAATTGTGTATAAGAGGAGTTGATATTGACTTAATATTAGCAATTGAAGAAGGGAGTACTTAGAAGTTCTTCATACTAATTCTTAATTTTCTCTGTAGACATGTTTTGAGGCTAGTAAATGGAACAGCACAACTTCAGTTCCACAGTGACAGAATTTCTCCTTCTGGGCCTCACCTAGGATTTCATAGAATCATAGAAGATTAAAGTTGGAAGGGACCTCAGGAGATCATCTAGTCCAACCCCCTGCTCAAAGCAGGACCAACTCCAACTAAATTATCCCAGCCAGGGCTTTGTCAAACCACGCCTTAAAAACCTCTAAGGATGGAAATTCCACCACGTCCCTAGGTACCCCATTCCAGTGCTTCACCACCCGCCTAGTGAAAAACCTTTTCCTAATGTCCAACCTAGACCTCCCCCACTGCAACTTGAGGCCATTGCTCCTTGTTCTGTCATCCACCACCACTGAGAACAGCCTGGCTGTTTGAGTAAAAGGTTTCTGGAAATTGTCCTCTTTCAAAATAAACTGAATCTATATGGCTCTCAATATGGACTAACTAGGGTCTTTTTCTGACTGAATTTTAAACGCTCCAGGTCATATTTTTAAAGGTATTTAGTCACCTAGTGAGATTTAGAAAATCACCTAGGGTACCTAATACCCACTGAAATCAATGAGTTTTCGATGCTTTTAAAATCTTGCCCTCTGTTTCATTCTTTATTCTTTGCTCTGGTGCTCATCTGGTGCTCATTTTATTCTGTAGAAAATTAGATCCATTTTTAAAGATGTAATGCCTCTGCTTTCTCTTTACTGCACTTCTTTTGTGAATAGATCTAGTTGAAAATGTAGTGATGGAATAGTTTTCCACCTGAAAAGGGCTAATTCAACAAAATCAATCGTTTTTTTTTTTTGTGGTGACATATACATTTTGTTAAAATTTTCTGCAGGAAGGCAGGATCAAAATGTTTCATTTTCACTTTATCAGATTGACTATTGTATTCTGCTCATTGAAAAGAAACTTTTTAGACTTCGGTTGGACACCTATTTCCATGTTCTAAATATGCTAAATGAAGTACTGCACCGAGAATAGCTCGCATCCAGTCACTGATGATCAGGCTTGAGCTTTCTAGAGGCTGACAGACAAAGAATGACTCATAATTGGACTGAACCTTGATTTCAACCCTTGTTTGGCATCTCTAAAACCCAGTCTTTGTAGCATCACCGGAATTCCTGAGCCAGAGATACACAATGCAAGACCTCAGATGTTCTGCTTTAATGACAAAGGCGTCATCTAGATCATGTAAAGTATCAAAGAATGGGTGGAAATTCATATGGGGCCAGGTATGAAATCACTGGAAGTCTTCCAATTGACTTCAGTTGTTATTGGATCAGGCTCAGTTCAAGAACTTTTTGGGTTATATTTTACAATGATGATAGCTAGCTAGCTAGCTAGCTAGATGGGTGTGTACGGAGATTTACACTCCTGTAGTCTGAACTGTGGGGAAGTGTAGACATAGCTTTAATGTTTCAAGAGCAATCAGTAATGAAGCAGACAGGCAGAGCTGTAGGGAAGACGCCTTTATGATGTGAGTTTAGGGTCACTATTTATTGTTGAGACCCTGGGGCTCTGTGGAAGCAAGCTGGCACTGGCTTGTGTTTCTGAGCCTCTGAAGCCAAATCAAACTGGATCGCTCCCAAAACCTGACTAGCTCTCTCTAGTTCCAGTTGTCATGCCACACTTAACTCAGGAAGTCTATAATGATTGTTCCATGTCTGGTTCTCTTGTGAAAAGTGGTCTCTGCAAATGACACTGTGGAGATCCAAATTTATTTTCTGTTAGCTACGTCAGTGAAAACTTCCATCAACAAAAAATAAAAAGAGGTTGTTGATTCTCACAAAAACTCTGTTTCCCTCCCCATATACCATCCCTAAAATCTTACCTTGGGATTTTATAGACTTTATGGTCAAAAGGGCAAAAATGAGCCACTTCCGTGCAGAACTGACCTTGAAGTTGGTGCTTGCCTAGAGACCACTGACTACATTTCTTCTTGGCAATCAGAGGACAGTCTCAATCAATTGCACACACCCCTAGTGCTTAAAAAGGACTAAATAATTTATTGGGATGAAAAATCGAGACAGAAAAATGTGAATTCAGACTAGGCACTGTTTAAAAAAGGTTTACTAAGTGGTCAAAAAGCCACCATTCCACATTTTTGAGAGGAGAAAATGGTCACCATCCTGGTGAAAGGGGGTAGTTAAAGTAGCAGTTAAAATAGAAACAAAAGTATAACAAATGGGAAAAAAGGGGAAATAGATATGAAGAGTAGGACATTGATAATGGAAGCTAAAGACATCAGGGTAAAAAGCACTAATGGCAGTGCTAAGGTGGACATTTTCAGGAATATCTGGAGAAAAAAAATCATAACAATGGCATGGGCCTGTTACTAGATGGAGGTAAAATTGTTGATGTAAAAAAGGCAAAAATATTCAATAAATATGTCTGTGGTCTATTTGAAAAGAAGCAGGATTGGCCATTATGAATTGAAAAAAAAATGAGCAACTATAGTGAGGAGTTTTCTTACCAGCGTTCAAGCACTCATTGTGTTGGGTGCTGAACAAGCATACAGACACTATCCTAAATAACTGGCAACTTAAGAAAGCTTGATGAGGTGAAAAAGGGAAAATGGTGTTGATAGTATTCTCAGACAAACATTAAATAAGACAGACCAGGTTTTTTGCCAATATTTTCCTCAGTGCTGTTTTCACCTCCTTGTTTTTCAGGCTGTAGATGATGGGGTTTAACATGGGTGTCAAGATGCTGTACTGGATGGAGAACAATTCATCTAAAACCAGTGATGAGACTGAGCTGGGTTTCATGTATTGGAAAATAGCCGTCGTGTACAATAACCCCACCACGATGAGGTGAGAGCTACAGGTGGAGAAGGCTTTATGACGACCCTCCACAGAGTGTATCCTCAGGATGGTAGAGATGATGTGAATGTAGGAGACCAAGGTGAGGAGGAAGGAGCTGAAACCAAATATCACCGCAGAAGAAAGAAGAGCTATTTTATTGGCGAAGGTCACAGTGCAGGACAGTTGTAAGAGCGGAGGGAGCTCACAGCTGAAATGGCGGATTTCACTGGGCCCACAAAAGTGTAACTTTAACACAGGGATGGTGTTTACCAGTGAATACAAGAGCCCCATTGTCCAGGAACCACCCACCAGCTGGCTGCAAACTCGGCTGTTCATGGTCCCCGCATAATGCAATGGGTGACATATGGCAGCATAGCGGTCATAAGCCATAGCTGAGAGTATGAAAATTTCAGTAACAGCTAAGAGCAGAATGAAGAACATTTGGGCAATGCAGCCATTGATGGAAATGGTTCTGTGCTTTGCTAGCAAATTCACCAGCATCTTAGGGACAACGGCTGAGGAATAGCAGATATCGACAAAGGACAAATGAGACAGGAAGAAGTACATAGGGGTGTGAAGTTGAGGATCAGCCTTCAACACCAGCATGATCACCATGTTCCCCAACAGGGTGATTAGGTAAATAACTAAAAACACCGAGAAGAGTAAAACTTGGAGGTGTGGGTCATGAGAAAATCCCATGAGAATAAACTCGGTCACATTGGTTCGGGTTTCCATTCACATTTAGTGACCTGTAAAAAGAGAAAAGTAAATTAAATTACTCAATATAATAGCAATATTTGGAAATTGCATGAGAGACAGAACATCCCAGTGTGATTTTCAAAGCTACCAACTATATTTACATGGCCAAATTCTAATTCCGCACTCCAAATCTCATGAAAATAAAGTTTTTCCTATGACATTAGATTTTACATCAGTATTTTCTTTGATTGCACAGGCGTCAACCCCTTGTCCAAGGAGTTCTCCAACATTTCTCATACTGTCAACCGGAGATCCTCTTGCAGATACCTCCTGCACAACACATTTTCTAAACTAGATCTTGTATTATCCATCCCAAAACTACAGCGTGGAAGCTGGAAAAAATATAACGGAAATATTAAAAGACAATTTGCATATAGCTTTCTCATCAGTGTGGCTGTATTTGGTCAGACAACTTCGTAAGAATGGAATAATGAATGTGTATGTCTATTATTTGTCAATAATTTCCATAAATAGGCCTGATTCATCCATGCGTCACTCCAGCTGTATGCCAACACAAGTGCGGTGACTTCAGTGGGATTTTCCCAGTAAAAACCTGGGCCAAGTCAGTGGTGAATTATACCTCATTTGTGACAGGTTTGCAATCAAAGATGTTTGTCACCAGTTTCTAGCTCTGGATGTAAATATGGGCTGTGGAAATCAGGAGGTGTCTCTCTAGGATGACCAAATACCAAGTGTGAAAAGTCAGGACGGGGTGGGGGTAGTAGGCGCCCATATAAGAAAAATCCCTGAATACTGGGAGTGGTCCTATCAAATCAGGACATCTGGTCACCCCAGTTCTCTCCTACTTGCCTAATGGTACAGGCCAAGATTTGCCAAAGTGAGTGGTGCATTTCCTTTTCTAATTTTTTTGGATGGTTGACTTGGAAACCCTTAAAGGGGCTTGATGTTCAGAAATTTCTGAGAACCTGCTGTCTAAAAATCAGACCTCATTAAGGTGGCTTACCCCTGAGGCACACTCCTCTAGTTTTATTGGCTCTCAGTCCCATTTTTTTGTCTGTAACCACAGCGGATGTTACTCTGGATGCACTGAAGGATGAGATTGAAACACATTTCAAAATAGAACAGCACTTCAAAGCCCAGACCATTAAACTGGAGCTGCACGGATGGACTCCAGGCTGAGCTCTGATGAAGTAAGTAGAGTTTGGCACTGGAACCATTCCTGGACCAGACTGCAGGATTTGGGCCAAAATCCTTTGTTCTGTGACCAGTTATAAATACCCATCAACACACTATTTATGTTTAACCTATTGCTCATGAAAAGCGCCACAAACACGCACCCATGCATTACCAACAAAAGCAACTATGTGTTCTTCCCATTGCATCTATTGTCTTCCCCATCATTCCCAAATGATGATCCCATCTCACATCTTGAAACAATGGGCTGTAACGAGTTACAGAGGGATAGTCATGTTAGTCTGTTTTCAGCAAAACAATGAGAGTTCTGTGGTACTTTAAAGACTAACAGATTTATTTGGGAATAAGCTTTCGTGGCAGAAATCCACTTTGTCAAATGTATTATGGACAATAAGTTTTTCAGAACAGTGCCATTGTCTCTTGAATAACCTTTTAAGCTTATACTGATGACATGGTACAGATATAACATTAATACCTAGTTCTTATCTAGCACTTGTCATCAAGAGATCTCAAAGCACTTTGAAAAGGATGCCAATATCCTCACCCTCATTTTACAGATAAGAAAACTAAAACACCAAGAGATCTAGGGCCAGATTAAAAAATCTAATCCAAAGCCCCCCAGCAGCAGTACCACAACACAGGTTTCCTGCCACCCCCCCAATATTGCTGTACCCACTACATTACACTGTCAGCAGTTTTAAAAAGTTGGCTAAACCTTTTAAACTTGGGTGGCTACATTTAGGCACTGAAAGCCATATGTAGGCAACTCAGTAAATGGCCTGAACTTCAGATTCAAACAGACGTCAGTTGAAGATCAATAAGCTGATCATCTCTGATAAGCAAGCTACTCATGCAGAGTGATGATGGTGTATTGATTTCATGGGGAAAAATATTTTTGCACTCAACATTTTCCCTTTGTTCAATGGAAATCCCACAATCCTAGAAAGAAAGAAAGAAAGAAAGAAAGAAAGAAAGAAAGAAAGAAAGAACTAGTTTAAAAAACCCTAAGGTGATATTTTTTCAGCTTTTAAAATACAAAATAAAATAAAAACAAAACATTAAAAATGTTACTTTTTTGTTAAAATAGTTTGTTTTCTGATTTCTAAAGCCAAACATTTTGTCAGGGGTTGGTTTAGATTTTTTCTTTAAAAAGTAATAAAGAATAAATAAAACAGAAAACAAAACAAATAGAAATCTTGAGAAAAAGGGTTTTTGCAAAATTTTCTATGAAAAACAAGTGACATTTTTGGCCAGCTCCCACTCTTATCATGTTGATGGTGGCAATTTGATAACTGTTTTAAACGTTTGCTTTTGAGTTGTCGTAGAATACAGCCTTTCTAGTAGGGTGACCTGATGTCCCAATTTTATAGGAGCAGTCCCAATATTCAGGACTTTATCTTATCTAGACGCATATTACCTCCAACCTCCTGTCCCGATTTTTCACACTTGTTATCTGGTCACCCTACTTTCTGGGAGCAAGATCTATATTGTGCTATTGACATCAACAGCAGAACATCTATTGTCTGAAACAGAACCCAAATTTGACACTGTGTTCAGACAAACCAGTCTCATTCTAGTTTCTTCTCTTCAAATAAATGAGCCTGATTCTACATGTCTTTACCGTGTGTAGTGATCTATGCCTATTAAAATGTATGTAAGATGCAATCAAATCAGGATGTTAACAATTTCCACCCATCTTGTACTGAGTTGTGCCCAAGTATCTATTTTGACATATGACACAAGGTTCTAGGCAGGGCAGAACCAGTGATTCATACCCTCAGTTCAACTGCATTGATTTACACCAGCTAAGGAACCAACCCAGTTTATTTGCCAAATAATTGGTTTTGAAAAAGTCTACTCACCAAAAAAGTTGATCCTCTCTTTGTGGTTTCTCCTGCCTGTTGCTAGACTTGGTATCACAGTCCAATACTGAAAAACATGGAGGAAGTAGTCAGCACAAAGGCTACAATGTGATAAAATCAACCCGTCTTTTTGTGATTTGACTACCTTGTCTCAGCCACACTGAATCAGACATCCAGCCAAGCCACCTAACTTCGGACATGATCCGAAAGTTGCTGAAGTCAGTGGAAAGACAACATAGTTTGTTCTTGGCTGTGCTTCCCATCAGGAATAATCTTCCCATTGCTTTGTGATTGTACAAGAAACCTCATTTATATTTTAGGCTTCCTAGTCTTTAATCTTTAATATTCCTGAAAATTAGGGTTTGTGTTATACAAATTGGATCTATCTATCTATCGATCTATTGATCTATCTATCCTCATACATATCCATCTCTCTTTCTCTGTGTTATATCTCATTTTCCCTTCCTCCAACCTCTCTTTCTCTCTGTCTCACAAATACAGCAAATAAAAACATCAGGTACTCCTTACCCTGAAAATTCGGTTACTATATGGGAGTGTATCTAATTTATATAGAATCAGACTATATAGTTTACGTCACTGCCCCCTCTGCTGTTGGAAACAAAGACCTTTTCTTTTTCTGGCAGTAAGACCAAGAGTTAATTATTTCTGAGGAGTCTAAATACAGTCTGGTTACCTCTGGGACATCAATCTCTTGTTTAACAAGCTAACAGTGTACTGGATCAGTAATGAGGAAGCACTTTACAGTGCATAATATGGCAGAACTTTGAAAGATCTATATGCTTTGCCTTATTTTGTTTATCGAGTCATCTATAGATCCTCAGATAATGTAAATCACTGCAGCCCCAGTGAAGTCAATGACACTACACCTGTTAGACCAGCTGAATAAGTGACCCTTTATTTCGAGTGACAATTATAAATGATGACAGTGACTCTGTTCTCGCGAGTAGCCAGTGATTGTTAGAGTTGGCTTCTTTCTGTCTATCATAGGCACTTATCTGCCCTCCTCACCCTTTTACCATAGAATCAAAGCATCTCGCTATTGTTAATAGAGTTATCCTCACCACACCCCTGTGAAGTAAGGAAGTGCTGTAAACCCAATGTACAGATGGGAAACTGAGTCACAGAGAGCCTAAATGACTTGCCCAAAGTTACATAGGAAGCCTGTAGCACAACCTGGGGTGCACGACTCCCTTGGGGGGCACCAAATATTACAGGGAGTCTGTGGGACTTCAGTAATATTGAGGTCATTTACCCCCTCCCCCTGAGCCCTGCTCCAGATGGCTGCAGCCCCCCCCACAAGCATCGTGCTGACCGGCACAGAGAAGCAGCCACCCCACCCCACCCCACCCCGCCCTGCACCGGCTGCATGCCTGACTGGGGCAGAGCAGCCCCAGCCAGCCCGCCAGCGCCTGCTGCCTTCATTATGCTCAGTCTACGAAGGATGGGCAGTGGCAAAGTCACATGGGATGTGTTGTAGTAGCTGTACCAGGGAAGGCTTAGCTTCTTCCTCAGGTAAGTGTAATTTATTAGTATTATTTCTGTAATTTAGTGTTGTTACTGTCACCATCATTATGTGTGTTTATAGGGATTATATGTGCTTATGGTGGGTTAGGGGCGAGGCGGGAGGAGATGGGGGTGCGTATTTTCCCTTGTGTTAACTCGCGAGGCTTTCACTCAGAAAGGTTGGGAACAACTGCGTTAGCAGAGCAGGGATTTGAGCTGAAGTCTCCTCAACCCGAGCCTTAAGCAATGGATCGCCCTTCTGTGGGGCCTTGCCTGGCGCATGCCAGCTGCTGCGGTGAATAATGTCCTTGTTACGTTCTAAAGAAAATCCGTGGGAATCCGGACTGCGCTCGCTCCTTCATGGTGAGCAGAATAACACGAAGCAGGGGCTTCGCTGTAAAACCACCAGGACTGAACCGACTGACAGATGTGGGGGATTGTTGACTGAATAATCGCCCATTGCAGGTGCTCTTGCAACTTTCCTTTGCCAGCGGTCAGTGTGGGAGACAGGACACAGAGTTAGAGAGGGCACCCAGCATGGTGTTAACTTCGAGGTTCTCTCAGCCAGCCTGTGCCACTCACTGGTGTGTTGGAAGTGGGGATCAACCTTCTTCTCAGATTTGAATCCAGGCTGCTCTCGACCGGCTGAGACCAGAAGAAAAACACTTGTCAAAAAGTTGGTGGAGTTTGGCTAAGACTCCAGTAAGGAAGGATCTAGTGCAATGGTTCCCAACCTTTTTTGCTCGAGGACCACAAATATCATTTTTACAATCCTTGAAGGGCCACTGGTCTATCAACTCACCAAAAAGGTATTGAGGTACAGCCCAGTAAGGACTACAAATCACGGCATATTTAAAGGAAACATTTTGACGCTACTGGGCTCATTTGTAACTTCACTATTTTACACCTACGAACTACTCACAGTACGTCACACACTCACGGACAAAGCACCAGTGTAGATGAGTGACTGTCACTACACGCTGAAGCACATGGCCTGGCAGCTCAGTCACGGTGGGTGACAAACCGGAAGACACCGATTTTTAGAGTCCTGCCCCTCCTCAGGCATGGTGGGTCTTGGCTGCTACACCAGCAGCTCCCCTCCACTGCAGCGAGACAGAAGAAATTCAGCGAGGAGGCTGCTTCACCCCATGCTTCACCCCGTGCGCTCCACCTGAGTCCCTAGACAGTGGCTTCCTTCTTCAGCCAGGTGGATGGGAGATCAGTGCTCCCCTCCCTTTGGCTCCAGCAGGGGCCCCAGTACCTAGTGATCCAGGCAGAGCACTTTGCCATGCTCTATGCTACAGCCAAACAGGGGAGATCACTGATCTCACATCCCCTTGGGTGCAGCAAGGAGCCTTCACCGGTTTTGTAGCCCCACGGCAACATGCTCCACCAGGGTCCTTAAGCAACAGCTGTCTTCTGCAGCCAGTGGGAGGGGAGTGGTGGGCCACTTCGAAAGACCCCATGGGCCACCTTTGGCCCTCAGGCCACAGGTTGGGAACCACTGATCTAGGGTATGCTCAGAATGTGGACGTTAAATCTCTAAGGACGACATTCCTCCCAGTAGCAAGACTCTGGAGAAGACTATATGCACAAATGAAGCTCCAACTAAGTTCTATGTTAGGGGCTCAAGAAGGAAATAGCTGGTGTAGGGGATCATGTATGGGTGAATTACACTCTACAGTGGGGGTTAGCTTATGAACAAAGGCCAATTTTGCCAACCTACCTTACATTAAGTAATGCCTTGTGCCCACATCCACAAAGGGACTTACGTTCCTAAAGCCCAAATGGGGTGGAGGGAGTGGTAGCTATGCTGAAGAGGAAGGATAGGATACAGAGTGACCTAGACAAATTGGAGGATTGGGTCAAAATAAATCTGATGAGGTTCAATAAGGATCCTGCACCTAGGACAGAAAAGTCCCATGCACAGCTACAGACTGGGGACCAACAGGGTAGGCAGCAGTTCTGCAGAAAAGGACATGGGTGTTACAGTGGATAAGAAGCTGGAGATGAGCAAGAGTTTGCCCTTATTGCCAAGAAGGTTCATGGCATATTGGGCTGCATTAGTAGGAGCATTGCCAGCAGATTGAGGGAACTGATTATTCCCCTCTATTCGACATTGGTGATCCTGCATTTGGAGTTTTGTGTTCAGTTTGGGGTCCCCCCCAACAGGAAGGATGTAGACAAGTTGGAGAAAGTCCAGCGGAGGGCAACGAAAATGAATAGGGGGCTGGAGCACAAGACTTATGAGAAGAGTCTGAGAGAACTAAGCTTGTTTAGTCTACAAAAGAGAAGAATGAGGGGGAATTTGATAGCAGCGTTTAACTACCTGAAAGGGGGTTCCAGGGAGGATGGAGCTAGGCTGTCCTTGGTGGTGGTAGATGACAGAACAAGGAGCAATGGTTTCTATTTGCAGTGGGGGGAGGTCTCAGTTGGATATTAGGAAAAACTTTTCCCTTAGGTGGGTGGTGAAGCACTGGAATGGGTTACCTAGACAGGTGGTGGACTCTCCATCTTTAGAGGTTTTTAAGGTGTGGCTTGACAAAGCCCTGGCTAGGATGGTTTAGTTGGGGTTGGACTAGATGACTTCCTGAGGTCCCTTCCAACCCTAACCTTCTTCTGTGATTCTAAAGAACCTCCATTGTCCTAATTGAGTGTCTTAATCGTCAGACTCTGGAGTTGATCTGAGACTCTTGCCCAGTCCATATGTAAGTATTTATACAATGCAGAACAGCTTCAACAGGAGAAGTAAGAGCTACACACTCCAAAATAGCCCAGCAGTTAAAGCACTCATCTGGAGGTAAGAAGCTCTATACACAACGTGCTGTTCCACAGGACGGATTTAAACCTGGACATACCACATCACAAAGAACCAAGCTAGCCACGGGGCTAGAGGGACGCACCGAATGTCTAAGACAGGCATGAAATGGGCTTTTCCTATTTGCCGACCGATGCTGCACAATTCCTGAACCAAACATTTGCCCTGAATTTTTAGTTTTCTGGATGAAGCAATAAATGAATAAAATAATAATAATAAAAAAAATTACTCAATTATACAACACACATGCCTAAGTAACTCGAGTGCCTAGGTGTTTGCAGTAGAGATGGCCACTTTTTTTTAAATATAGGCAAAAAAGGTTTTAAAAATGCATAAATACATAAAATATAAGATATTTATGTGTATTCCCTGGGTTGCAAACATAATTTGCCATTATTCCAGCCTGACGGCTACTTTAAAGAGGCCCAGATTTTCTCACTGGGAAAATTCAAAAGATTCACAGCTGGATTTTGCCAGTAACTTCATCTCAATCCCTAGATTTTTTCTAACAGACATACAGCCAGAAAACCAGCCTGTTTGAAATCTTCCAGCATTTCATGAAGAAGCGTCAACCACTCCAAGACCAAGACTCCTCACCTCAGTGTCAGAAATGGTGTGTGTCTTTTAAACTCGAGGTGGTGAAATTGAAACAAAAAGTTGAATTTTTGAGTATCAGCCAAGCCCTTCTGCAAACGCTCACAAAAAAATCAGTATTGCTTCAAAAATGGTCTGCAAGAAAAGGGACTAACGGTTGGACTCTCATGCGGCTTTTACACCAGTGACATTAGTCGAGTGACTCCTGATTTACACCATTAGGGGTGGGAGGAATATTGGTCTCATTGATTCCCGTGATGTAACTCCTGATTTGCATCGGGGTGCGTGAGAGGAGAATCAGCCTCAATGACTCCAGTCGAGTGATTCCTGATTTATACCAGAATGACAGAAAGGACAATTAAAACTAAGGTGAGTGAAAAGTGTCACCATCATATCCACCATATATATTTCATTGTCCAAATGGATATGAAAAGGCAGACACGTTTTTAATTATGTATTTAATTTTACACCCTGACTATCTGTAAAATATGCTCCACAATTAGTTGGAGTAACTACAGAGACACCAGGGGAAATATAATATATCTGCAATATGAGAATGTGTGTAGTGACCAGCTCTCTTATGGGTGTGTTCCATCCTTAGATCTCTAAGCGCTCTTCAAAGACCCATTTAGTGCCTGGAGCAAAGATGGAGATGCCTGGATCTGGGAAGGTGACCTAGGTCCTCTGACACAGTCCAGTGACTTATCTGCTAGACAAAATTGATCATTCCATAGTCGGTGATGGAACAGTAGCCTTTTGTTTTGTTTCTTATGTATTCAGTAGACCCTAATGAATCTGTGCAGGAAATGTTATAATATTTCAGATCAAAGGCAATAGATCTGTTCCTTCGATGGGGAGAGTGGATGCTTTTGAGAATCCATGCATTAAATTCTGCCATGAGAAGATTGTGTTGAGCTTGAAGTCTCCAGTGAGAAGAAAGGAAAATAATATATGATTAGCGATTCTACTCATCTGATTTTAGCTCCTCCCCAAGATGCACCCCCCCTTAAAAAAAAATAGTCCATACATGTGTTGGTGAGTAGAGCTGGTCCAACTTAAGGTTAAATTTTGAAACTTTGAACATGATTGATATGGAGCCAATTTCCAATTTTATGACATTTTTCACAATATTTTTCCCTAAATGTTTAATAGATCCATAGAGTTTAAGGTCAGAAGGGACCATGGGGTCATCTAGTCTGACCTCTTGTAGATCACCAGTCATTAAATTTCATCCAGTTACCCAACAATTTGTGTTTGGCTAGAGCTCACACTCCAGAAAGGCATCTAGTCTGAATCTGAAGACACAATAACACCTAGGCTATGGCTACGTTAGAAATGTTATAGTGTAGATACTTATCACACCAATGGAAGATCTTCCACTGTCCTGCGTTCACCTCTCCAGGACGCAGTAACTAGGTCAATGGAGGATTCTTCCATCAGCCTAGTGACATCTATACAGGGGCTCAGGTTGACTTAATCATGCTGCACAGGACACGAAATTTTTCACAGACTTGCGTGAGATAGTTTGGTTGACCTAACCTTTAAGTGTAGATGAGCCAAAAGAATCCACCATTTCCCTTGATAGTCTGTCCGACTGTCTAATTGCCCTTTGTCACCCAAAGACCCCATGGCTGAGAGTTTCCTGTTCTTTGCACACACTTCTCACCTGAGACCTGGCAAACTCACTATACCAAAGAGACTTTTTACAGGGTATTTTTATCCATAACGAGTAACATGCCAGGTATCTACAGAAAGCTCATGACTTGTCAAACATGCCAGTATTGCAAGATATATGTATGGATAATATTTCAGGAATAATGTATTGATATTGAAAGCAGGCCTGACAGAGGAGAAGTAGAAATTAGTCACCAGGAGGTAATGTATCTCAGTGATGATTCAAGGAAGAGGGAGTTTGTCACCCCTCCTTGGAAAACATGTGGGGTAAAGCAAAGTTCTATTGTCTACCATTGGCATAGTCAAAACCATCAGGGAGGACAGTCAAACAATCAGGTTTGCGTTTTATGATTTTGTTTTCTGTTGTATTCATTTCCACCACACCCTCTTGTTTCTATTGAAATCCTTAATCTTCCTTAAATCTATATTCCTACTGTATCAGTTTAATCCTGTGTCAGCCTTTCAGTTATTTTGTCCAGGATTTATGTCAGGCTAACCAGCCTGTAGTTACCTGGCTCAAAATAATCTTCTATTCACATGTGTTTGTAGTATTTAGCAATGTTCATTTACCACAGCTCCATTTTTCAGTAAACCAAAATTTCAGTGACAATTCTGATATTCTTTTCAATCATGTTATCTACACTATGGCCGTCAAACAATTAAAACAGAAAATTGCAATTGATTGCAAGATTGAAGAAATAGCTGTGATTAATCACAGTTTTAATCGCACAATAATAGAATGCCAATTTAAATTTATTATAAATACTTCTGGATGTTTTTCTACATTTTCAAATATATTGATTTCAATTGCAACACAGAATACAAAGTACAGTGCTCACCTTATGTGACCTTTTATTACAAATATTTGCACTGTAAAAAGATTTTTAAAAAGAAGAATGAAGGGGCAGTTGAATGTTTAGCACAACTGGCATGTGAATACCTTGTAATGCTGGCTACAACAGTGCCATGTCAGTGCCTGTTCTCACTTTCAGATGACACTGTAAATAAGAAGCGGGCCAGATTATCTCCTGTAAATGTGAACCAACTTGTTTGTCTTAGCAATTGGCTGAACAAGAAGTAGGACTGAGTGGACTTATAGACGCTAAAGTTTTACATTGTTTTGTATATGAGGGCAGTTATGTAAAAAAAAAGTCTACATTGTAAGTTGCATTTTCATGATAAAGAGATTGCACTACCATACTTGTATGAGGTGAATTGAAAAATGCTATTTCTTTTGTTTATCTTTTTACATCCCAAATATTTTTTTAATAAAAATAATAATATAAAGTGAGCACTGTACTCTTTGTATTCTGTGTTGTGACTGAAATCGGTACATTTGAAAATGTTGGAAAACATCCAAAAATATTTATATTAAATTGAAATTGGCATCCTATTATACTTTAATGGCGTGATTAAAACTGTGATTCATCTCAATTATTATTTGTGTAGTTAATTATAATTGTAATTAATTTTGTGATTGTAGTTAATTTATTTTGTGTTAATTGCTTGTTTTAACTGTGATTAATTGTCAGCCCTAATCTATACAAAGATTGAAACCAGAATGGCATCTCTCCCTCTTCTTATCTCTCTTTCTTTCTCTCTCTCTTTTCCTAAATTTCCTATAACTTATGGCTGGTATAGCATTTGAGTCATCAGATCTCTAGCATCTGTCATTCTATGGTTCTCTCAGGTTTCAAGAATAATGGAGACATGGAACAGGACAACCAGACAGTGGTGAGAGAATTCATGTTACTGGGATTCAGTAGTCAATGGGTGGTGAAGATGTCCCTATTCCTGGTCTTTCTAATCATCTACACCATCTCCCTGGCTGGGAACTGCCTCATTGTGACACTGACACTGTTTGATCCTCGACTTCACATGCCCATGTACTTTTTCCTCAGCAACTTGTCCTGCCTGGAGGTCTTCTACACTTCGGTCACTGTCCCAAAGATGCTCGCCAACTTACTGTCCAGAAGACTGAGCATCACCGTGGGTGGCTGCATTGCTCAATAGTACTTGTTCTTCTCTCTAGGGCCACCGAATGCTTCCTTTTGGCCACCATGGCCTATGTTCGATATTTGGCCATATGTAATCCATTGCAATACAGCAGTTTCATGAGCCACCGGCTCTATCTCAACCTGGCCATTGCCTGTTGGGTCTGTGGCTTCCTCTCCCCCTTGCTACCCACCCTCATGATTTCCAACCTCCCCTTCCAAACTACTAATCCCAACATCCAAGGTGAACGAATCACTCTTTAAGTCCCTTGGACAGGTATGATCCCACTTCAGTAAAATTGAAAAGCTTGGATTTGGACAAAGTAAATATTAGCGTGGGAGCAAGTGAGGACTGTTTGGGTTGCAAATGGTCTACGCTGGGGACTACAGAATTCCTACCGCTTCATTGGCAAATCTTTCCTGTCCTCGTCTACACAGTCAACTTTCTTGCACTCTTGTTCATGCTGAGTGGGAACTTACTCTATGAGTTGTTCATTATAACTACAGGGACATTGTAGGGCGCGGAAGACGTTGTAACGTGAATCTAGCACAGTGGCAAGACCAGGCCCGATGGCCTAGATCTGACCCCAAGATAAAGCAGAAGTATGCTAACCGCAAAACTGGTTTGAAGCAGCTAAGGAAGAAAACAAGTGCCCACAGCTTATAGTGGATTGGGCACTGGAAGGACACCAACAGTAAGATGAATAACAAGTGCCAGCAACCAATCACTCATTGAATTAGAAAGTAACCAATAGGCAGATTGTCAGGATGAGGGAAAAGGTTATATGAGGGTAAGGGATGACACACTGCTGTGAAGCTCTGCGTGAGAAGCGAGGGTGCCACATGGCAGGTCCGCTCCTGGGGCAGCATGCTTAAGGGAGAATGGGGCTTCCCTCCCTCATTTTGGTAAGCGTTCGAATTATATTGCTAGCAGCTTAAATAAACAAATCTTGTGGGCACTGGCTTGCCCGACTGCTCTTTTCTCACCACCGAGATCTCAACCATGAACCCTCCGTCTCGGCGGAGTACAGACATAACAAAGTAAGTTGCTACTCATTGAGTATGGCAGTACTTAGACCCATAGGGATTATCTGGAGAGATTTCTCCCATCCTTACATAGGCTGAGTATATGTATGGTTGTAGTCACGTTGAAAACTTCTCTCTCTTCTTCTCTCACTCTCAGTCAAAATATATAAACATTTATCTATCTATCATCTATCTATCTATCTATCTATCTATCTACCTATCTATCTATCGGTATGAAGTGAATTAATATGTTGATGGAGAATTAAAATATCATTATTTTTAATCATCACCATCATCGTTATCGTTAGCAGCAGCTGCTGCATTGATTGCATGGCAAAGCAGGATTTCTTCCTATGAAAGGAAATTTTTGCATGGCAAATTTGCCAGGCCAATTTAAAAAAATCAGGTTGTCTGACAAGTATTTTTCCTTCACATACAGGCAACACATGTTCTAAATAGCTAAAGAACATAACACGAAGCAAATGAATGAGAACTTGGGGTTGCCACCACACATCTATTCTGCAATGGAGCTTAAAATATGGTCAAGATAATTATGGGGAGAAATCCCTCTATAACAGAGGTAAAAAAAGCAAACCAGCAAACAGGAAAGAAAGTCTTTACCTAACAAGCAACAGCGAACTGATCCAGTAAGTAATTCATGATTGGGATTGGCCCTGCTTTGAGCAGGGGGTTGGATTAGATGACGTCCTGAGGTGTCTTCCAACCCTGATCTTCTGTGATTCTATGTGGTCATTTTAGTAAACCTTGCCTGGATCAGGATCTTAGAGGGAGTTTACAAAAGCACATAAATGATTTAGGAGTACAAATACCATTGGAAGTAAGTTGGACTATGCCTCTAAATAATATTGGTACTTAAGAAAAAATCTCGCCTCACCCCCTGAGTGTTCAGAACTCGGAGGTCTCATTGAGATAAATGGGAATTGAGTGTTTTCACGGCGTCCATGGATGTGCGTGGTGACATGTAGGTTCTGGGAATGATCAATGGGAAACACAAACTTAGATACCAAAAGCCATTGGTGAGCCTAAGATTGAGTATTTACTGATGTCATTTACTACTGGGTGATAACTATGCGTCTGATCCAAAGCTCACTGAAAGCATTGAAAAGACTTTCTGATGACTTCAATGGACATTAAATCAGTCCTCAGGTCCTTATCTGAGGAGAGTTGTAATAGTGGGAGAAAAGTGATTAAGAGTGAGCTCTCCAAAGGTACTTAGGGGAGGTAGGTACCCAAATCCCATTTAAATCCAGTGGGAATTGGGTGCCGCATCCGTTTATTCACCTTTGAAAATCCCAGCCCAAGACAATAAACCACAAATGAACACAGACAAGACAAATAACTAATAATGACTGGGCTGTCCAAAGAAGCCTAAGGAATGTGGGGGAAATTCAGAGTGGAGGACTTGTGATAGATGCTTCCGCCAAATACAAATTATTGGGCTCAGTACAGGTGTAACTGGGTGAAATTAGCTGGCCTGTGATATACAGAAAGTCAGACCAGATGCTCTAATGGTCTTATCTGGACTGAGCTCTATGAGTGAATATTTGGTAAAGTTTGAAAAATATAACATATTAGAAGAATTGTTGGAGATGTACATTCTGTTCAGTGAGATACAAGAAGCTGTCATACTGTGGGGCTGAGCAAATGTCCAAGAAGAGTTGACTTTTCAAAAGAAAGTATAGAAGAACGACAGTGTCATTTTTTTTCCTGAGAATCCATTTTACTTAATTGACACAATGGGTCTCCATAAGTATGATGACACCATAACTCTGGATCACATTTATGGTCCTGATCCAACAGCTGATCTGTTTAATCACAAATGGTCCACTGAGGTCAAGGAGTTGGCTCACACGCTCAAAGTCAACCATGTGCAAAAGTACCTGGCTGGAAAGGGGTCTATACAAGTAAAAAGTATGTCCCCTTGTTATAGCCAGCTGTAGCAAGGCGCTGTGGTCTTTCTCAGAGCCTGGGTCCGAGGAAGGGCCGGGACACCCCTACTGGACAGAACGAGGTACTGCAGGCCAAACAACCTGGGAGAAAAGGGGCGGAGCCAGGACAGGAAGGGCCAGTATAAAAGGCTGGCTTAGCAACTCAGTCAGGGGGAAGCTGCCGCTGGAGACAGACGTATCTTCCCAGAGGCTGCGGACTAGGACTGACCCAGGCCCTGTGACTGTTTGAAGCAACCACCCTACAGACCAGAGCCTCCCAAGCCTGCCCGGACTGCCCGGCCTGAGTGACTGGAAAGGGACGCCAGGCCCTACTGACTGGAGAGGGCCACCGAGCCCAAGGGACTGGAGAGGGACGCAAAGCACGAGTGATTGGGTAGGGCTGCCGAGCCCTAATAGTTGGGGAGAGCCTTCTGAGACCGCTGGGTGGGAAAAACCCTGACCGAGGAGCTGCCTGATGTCGGGGACCTCCTGGAGCTGCCTGAGCCTGGTGTATCAGAGGACTGCCTGGGACCCTGTTACCTGGAGGAGCTGCCCTCCGCTGACAACTCTGACGAGTTCCCGGACCTGCCGCCGGTCAATGGTGAGGGACTGGTGGGACTCCTGCTCACCTTCTACCTCAGTGACGCGGAAGGAGACAACGGAATGCAAGTACCTGGGGACAGGGTGGGAGGAAGTAGCCCAGGGACAGCCTATTAGAGAATGGCTGAGTCAGGGGCTAAACCAGTCAGTGTGTTGCATCTGGATCCCCGCTGACTCAGTGGCAAACTGATTTGCCACTGATAAGGCCCTAGGCTGGGATGCAGTGGAGTCGGGTGGGCCTGCGTCCCCCTCCTCACTTCCCTAACTGTCCTGGGAGTGCTTGGCTTTCTTGGAACTTGCCTACCCGAGGACACTGAGCTTTACTAGCCCCGCCTGCCTGAGGTCTGAGGGCACCAGACTGCTTAACAGCCCCACCTGTTGAAGGCTGGGGCTACAGACTCCTTACCTGCCCTGCCCTACGTGAGGGCCAGAGGGCTACAGACTGTGGAAGAAGCCCGCCCCGCCAGGGGCCAAGACTAAACATTTGTAATTGGCATCACTTATTCCCCTAGGCCAAGGAACTGTGGCCTTTCTTGGAGCCTGGGCCCGAGGAAGTATCGCAACACCCTGGCTGGACCGTGCCACCAGTCTACACCACCCCTGCAAAACCTCTCTCTGATCTGAAACTCAGTATGGATGTTTTTTCCTAAATCAGATTACTGTGTAAATCAAATTTGGCTTTTATTAACATTTCAACAACTGCACTACCTTCAGTGTTTGCATACGACACCTGCCTAGCTCCATCCAATCCTCAACCACTGTACATTGAAGCCAAGTCAATGGAGCTTTGCTGGTTTGGACCATTGACTTTGAAGAAGTTATGTTGATTTACACTTGTTGAGAATCTGGCCTGTTGACTTTGACGGAGCAAAGTTGATTTACCCTAACTCTGGATCTGCCTCACTGACTGTAAATGGA
Organism: Emydura macquarii macquarii; assembly: GCF_026122565.2. NCBI lineage: Eukaryota > Metazoa > Chordata > Testudines > Chelidae > Emydura > Emydura macquarii. The sequence continues at coordinate 4,763 of NW_027132320.1, read as the reverse complement.
ACTATGCTGATTTTCATCAGCTGAATATCTGTCCCATTAACATCACAGGACCAATGGAGAAGAAAGACACTACTCAATGTTATCGGAAACTGGCCTATTAGTTGTATTATTGAAGATATTGGAGGTGTTCTATCATGAGAAGCCAGCTCATATGATTTGTTGTGCACTAAGGATCATTGATATTAGAAGAAGTCTGAGGGTGATATACAGACTCCATTGAAGCCATGATCAATGTTCCTATTGACTCTCATCAATGAAGCCAGGATTTCACCCTGAGAGCTTATCCACTCAGCCTGACTGATTAATATTGGTATTACCAATATTTCTATTGGTAGCAATATGTTCAGAAAGAAACATCTTAGTCGAAATGATGCTTTCCCCTTGAAAATGAATAAGAATACACATTTGGATGTAACATCAATTCCGTCATCAATTTTGTCATCAATTCCATCAGCTTAATGTAGAAAGTTTATTTGTACTGTTTTAGATGAGTTTCATTTACTTTCTCCTTTGAGGCCTTGTTTGAGAGTTAACACTTGCCAGTTTCACAAGGGATGCAATATGTCCCTAGAGACACTTACTAAATGTGAAAAACAATAAATAGTCTTCAAGAAGTCATAACTCACTAAGAGTCTGTATTTAAATTACAGCTTGGTTTATTGTTCATGAAGATTGAATGATAGGTAAGAATGTTCCTTTTGCTTGCTGGTTGGTTTTCCCCTCTTATGTTCTTGCTTTCTAACAATTTGTGAATCTAAATGAAATTTTCTGATTTCTTTAGGCTGATATTTTGAAAAGTTTCTAAGCGTGTGAGGCATCAACTCCCAATGAAATTCAATCAGAGTTAAGTAATTAATCCCTTCATACTCTTTCAAAAGTCGAGCAACATTTAATTGATAAGATTTATTATATTTTTTGTAAATTGTCTAGATGTTCTTTGAAGGAATACACATTTCCACAACTGTGTTTATAAATCTTGGACCATAATCTGATCACAATTTGATCAATATAAATCTGATGAAAATTCACATACACCAGTTCAGTTCTTTTGAATTTAATTGTAGTCGAGTCGAAAGTCAGTGGAGTTAAAATATTGTAATACTGATGGGAGGGGTTGAAGATTCATGATCTATTGTCTGTATCCTCAAAAGTTTGCAATCAAATTTGAGACGTGATGTAAACAGTGACAATTTTTTTTACAAAATATTTTAATATGAAATATGATAAAATATGATAAAATAATCAACTATGATTATGATGTCTAGCTGGCAGTCGGTCACAAGCGGAATGCCCCAGGGGTCGGTCCTGGAGCCAGTTTTTTTCAACATCTTCATTAATGATCTGGAGGATGGGGTAGATTGCACCCTCAGCAAGTTTGCGGATGACACTAAGCTAGGGGGAGTGGTAGATACCCTGGAAGGTAGGGATAGGATACAGAAGGACCTAAACAAATTGGAGGATTGGGCCAAAATAAATCTGATAAGGTTCAACAAAGACAAGTGTAGAGTCCTGCACTTAGGACGGAAGAATCCCATACATAGTTACAGACTGGGGACCGATGATCTAGGCAGCAGTTCTGCAGAAAAGGACCTGGGGGTAACAGTGGATAAGAAGCTGGATATGAGTCAGCAGTGTGCTCTGGTTTTCAAGAAGGCTAATAGCATATTGGGCTGCGTCAGTAGGAGCATTGCCAGCAGATCACGGGAAGTGATTATTCCCCTCTATTCACATTGGTGAGGCCGCATTTGGAGTATTGTGTCCAGTTTTGGGCCCCCCACTATAAAAAGGTTGTGGAGAAGTTGGAGAAAATCCAGCGGAGGGCAACAAAAATGATTAGGTGGATGGAGCACAAGACTTATGGGGAGAGGCTGAGGGAACTGGGCTTGTTTAGTCTGCAGAAGAGAAGAATGAGGGGGGATTTGATAGCAGCCTTTAACTACCTGAAAGGGGGTTCCAGGGAGGATGGAGCTAGGCTGTTCTCAGTGGTGGCAGATGACAGAACAAGGAGCAATGGTCTCAAGTTGCAGTTGGGGAGTCTAGGTTGGATATTAGAAAAAAGTTTTTCATTAGGAGGGTGGTGAAGCACTGGAATGGGTTGCCTAGGAAGGTGGTGGAATCTCCATCTTTGGAGGTTTCTAAACTGCGGCTTGACAAAGCCCTGGCTGGGATTATTTAGCTAAGGTTAGTCCTGGTTAGTCCTGCTTTGAGCAGGGGGTTGGACTAGATGACCACCTGAGGTCCCTTCCAACTCTATGATTCCATACTTATTCAGACCCATTTTTAATAAAATAAATGATAGCGAGATAGATAGATAGATAGATAGATCAGAGGAGAAGACAGGAGTCAATTTGGATTGACTGGGATTTCTTGTCAATGGGATTTGGTGCCTCACTCCTTAGACTCCCTCAAGAATTCTAACTTATATCTCTAGCTTTAATAAGTGATTTATTGAGAATAAATATTGTTATACACTCTTCTCAATTACATGGGGCCTCATTTTCTCTCTTACTTATCCCGGTGTAATTCATTAATTATTCCACACTGAAGTTGACAGAGATCACTGGTTGAAAACAGACAGCGAGGGAAAAAAAGGAGATAAGTTTTTTACAATAAAGACAATTAACCATAGGAACAATTTAACAAAGGTCAGGGTGGATTCTCCATTGCTGATAATTTTTAAATCAAGATTTTTTTCCCGTAAAAGTTTTGCTATAGGAATTATTTTGGGGGAGTTCTACCACCTCTGTTATACAGGAGGTCAGACTATATGACCACAGAACTCCCTGCTGGACTTGGAATCTATTAATCTGCTCCACAAGATGCTACTTTACACCTGCTCTAGTCCCTTCATTGTGATGTGGCTACATTTAAAATTTGCAGTGTAATGTGCCTCATTCTCATCTCCCCTCTGCTGATTTCACACTAGTGCAACTCCATTCATTTCACTGGAGTTACTTTTAACTTACACTCAGTCCTTCAAAGTCACTGGGTCAGATGCCCAGTGGGTCTGAATTGGTGTATCTGAATTGAAATCAGTTAGCCAGATTCCCAGCTGGTGTAAACTGACATAGCTTCATTGGAATCCATGGACTAGAATCACAGCCAGGGTAGATCAATGTCTTTCCATTGCCTTCTGGGCCACTGACTAAGAGGTACACTTAGGCTATGTCTACACTTAGACAAAGTTGCCGCCGTCTGATAAACTTATCTGGATCAACTGAGTGGGTCTTCCCTGACCTCTCAGTTGATCCAGATAAGTCAACGTACTAAGACCACCTTCTCAAGTGGCGTAGCGTTGCGTGGATGGGATCGCAGTTCCCGTCAGCACAGTGCAGTGAAGACGGTGCACAGCAGAGAAGCACAGAAGTCGATGGGAGTTACGTAAGTATTTTGCGTAATTTGCATAACTCTGGTCGACTGTCTCCGAATCGCCAAGGTAAGTATAGACATAGCCTAATTGGAGTGTCTGACCAAGTGAGTTGATTTATCTTGACAGAAGAGGAGTAGTGGAGATTCAGGAATGAAGAACCAATCCTGTGTCACAGAATTCATCTTGGTGGGTCTGTCCAGCCACCCTGAACACTAGATGTTCCTCTTTATGGTATTCACCTTCATCTACATGGCAGCACTAGCTGGAAACATCCTCCTCATCCTCACGGTTACTGGCAGCAGCTGCCTCCACACCCCTATGTATTTCTTGCTCATCAACTTGTCCTTGATAAACATTTTATCCATCTCAGTGTCCATCCCCAAAATGTTGCAACTCTAATATTCTATGATTCTATGATTCTTCTGGAGCACAGGAAGACCATTGCCTTCTTGGGTTGCATTGCACAGATCTATCTCTTCACCTTGACTCTGGCAAGTGAAGTTCTGGTCCTTGCTGCCATGGCTTTCGACCGCTATGCTGCTATCTGCCACCCTTTGCATTACACCCTCATCATGAGGAAGGGGGTTTGTGTTGGGTTAATCGCTGCCATATGGACAGTTGGGCTGGCCAATTCCGTGGTCCATACAGGATTTGTGCTCCAGCTGTCCTTCTGCTGCTCGAACGTCAGCAACCATTTCTTCTGTGAATTGCCACCTGTGTTAAAACTCTCCTGTTCAGACACCAGCCTCAACAAAACCCTAACTTTACTGGCTGATACAATCTTGGGGATGGGGTTCTGTGCGATCACTCTAATGTCCTAGCACTTCATCCTAAGAACAATCCTGAAAATCCACAAGAAGAAAGTCTTCTCTACCTGCTCCTCCCACCTCATAGTGGTTAGTTTGTACTACTCCACAGCCATTTACAACTATATCCATCCCTCCTCAGCCTACTCTCCCGACAGAGACAAAGTGATCACTGTCCTATATTCGGTTATAACTTCAGCCCTCAACCCTATCATATACTCTCTAAGAAACAAGGAGGTCAAAGAGGCTCTCAGGAAACTGATAAGTAGACTTGGGATTTTTCAAATACAATAACATCTATCCATCTGTCTGAGAGAGAAGGTGGGAGAGGTAAAATCTTTCATTGGACCAACTTCTTCTGGTGAGAGAGACAAGCTTCTAAGCTACGCAGAGATCTTCTCCAGCTCTGTGTAGCTCAAAAGCTTGCCTGAACAAATTGGTCTTCACCCACTTTGTCTCTAATACCAGCTACAACAACATTGAACATCTATGTATCTATCTCTTTATCTCTCCCTACACACGTCTATCTATCTATCTATCTATCTATCTATCTATCCCCATACACACTAACTATCTACCTATCTATC
>NW_027132319.1:0-3842 GCF_026122565.2 Emydura macquarii macquarii | reverse complement strand
CAATTTGTTATCAAGTTCAAGTCCACAGTGTGGGTACACAAACCGATACCCCCATTCAACCGAGTAGTGGTGTGCTCCCTATAGTGGAGAACCCACAGACAGCTATAAATGACAATACTGCTAACAAGAAATCTAGATCAAGACATAGGAAACGGAAACGTTTTCGTCCCATCTTTCCTATGGAAATAGAAAACACAAGAAAGGAATGCATAACCATCAGCATGCCTCTAGACCCTCATATGTCATACAAGGAAAGAGGGAACACTACTAAACCTGAAATAAACACCAATATTATCCAGAATGAGAACATCAAAGGGCAACCTGATCATGCAAGTAAGACTCAGGTAGAAGAACCAGAAAAGGCGGTGGTAAAGCTTCCCAACAACAACCCAGCATGCCCATTCTGTGGAGACCATGTTGGTAAGCCGCTAGCTTTGAAAGAACACCTAAAACGGCAACATGGGGATAAAGAGGCAGTTTTTCAATGCTCCAACTGTGGAAAAACAGATCAAAAACCTCATAGCATCCTATGCCACATCCCCAAATGCAAAGGGACAGGTACACAAGAGTCATCTGGTGAATGGAAATGCGAAATATGTACCAGACAGTTCGGTACCAAATCAGGTCTTTCTCAACATAAGAGATTGTCTCATCCAGCAACCCGCAATGCTGAACGCATTCAGGCAAGCTTGCCAAAAACAAACTCACAGCGGGGCAAGCACAAGAGCTGCTGGACTAAGGAGGAGGAAAACCTGCTTACTGAACTCCATTGTATATACATGGGGCAAAAATTTATTAACAAACTTATAGCAGAAAAACTCACAACAAAAACACCTACCCAAATTAGAGACAAAAGGGCAGCAATGGGTCTGCTGAACAATATAGGCATCAAAACCAGTTTGTCAGGGCCAGGAACAGTTTTTAATCTAGAGGCTCCATCTGAACAACCAAGAACCACAATAGGGCTGAAAGACAAATACTTACAGAGAGCAAAAAATGATTTAATGCAACCAGTACTGGAAATCTTTGAGGCCAACATCCTTGATGCATGGGTCAAAGGTGAGCCCAACATAAGACCAAGGGTTGAATCCGCAACTATCGATGTTCTTTCTACTTTTTTACATGAAGGACCGAAAACTAGTACAAGATCTAAGCCAAATAAAAACCAAAGGCAAGGGAAGGAAAAATCATGGATGAGAAAGAGAGCTAGGAAAAGAGGTATGTATCGTAAATATCAACAGCTTTATGTAACCAACAAGGGTAAGCTCGCATCCCTCATCCTGGATGGCACAGAACGACACCAATGTCAAATCTCCCTTGCGGAGGTCCATAAAGTGTACAAGGACAAATGGGAATCAGACACACCCTTTAACGGACTCGGTCAATTTAAATCATTTGAGAAAGCCGATAATTCAGCATTTGAATTAAAGATATCGCCCAAAGAAATAATCAAAAACATGAAAGAGATGAATAAACATTCTGCTCCAGGTCCTGACAAGGTGTGTTTGAAAGATCTGATATGCAGAGATAATGAAGCAGAAGTACTGTCTGGGCTCTTTAATACCTGGATGACCACTGGCATCATTCCAGATACCATCAAGGAATGCAGATCCCTCTTGATACCGAAAACTATGGATCCTGAGGCACTTAAAGATATAGGGAATTGGAGACCTCTCACCATCGGATCCATAATACTACGGCTTTTCTCCCGTATATTAACAACCAGATTGGCAAAGGCATGCCCAATAAATAAAAGACAAAGGGGATTTATTGCAGCACCTGGCTGCTCAGAAAATCTTAAAACCCTCCATATACTAACCAAACATGCAAAGAACAACAAAAAGCCATTGGGAGTTGTGTTTATAGACATTGCTAAAGCCTTCGATTCAGTTTCCCATGAGCACATCATGTGGGTACTGAGAGAAAGAGGTCTAGATCAACATATCATAAACATCATCGATGACTCCTATCGTAATGTCTTTACCCGAATGGAAGTTGGTAAAGATCTCACCCCGCCCATTACGATCAAAGTCGGCGTTAAACAGGGGGATCCTATGTCACCATTATTGTTTAACTTGGCACTCGATCCGTTGCTTACAATGCTCGAAAAGAACGGAAAGGGATTTTCCTGTGGGACAAAAGAAATAACGACTCTTGCTTTTGCGGATGACTTAGTCCTACTAAGTGGCTCTTGGGAAGGCATGAAGGAAAACATCAAAATTCTAGAAGCCTTCTGCAGATTATCTGGCTTAAAAGTACAAGCCAAAAAGTGTCACGGGTTCTTCTTGAACCCGACACATGATTCTTACACAGTCAATAATTGTGATGCTTGGAATATTGGGGCTGATACACTTAATATGATAGAACCAGGTCAATCCGAAAAATACCTTGGGATCAGAGTTGATCCCTGGATCGGGTTCTCTAAACCAACTTTAGTCCACAAACTTACTATCTGGTTAGAAAGAATCACTAAGGCTCCTCTCAAACCCTCCCAAAAATTAGAAATATTGAACACCTTTACAATTCCAAGACTGATATACCTGGCAGATCATAATGACTGCAAAAAGACCATGCTATCGTCCCTCGATGACGACATCAGGAGGGCCGTTAAGGAGTGGCTGCACTTACCCACTGATACAACCAATGGACTTATCTATGCAAGCAAGAGGAGTGGCGGCCTTGGCGTAATTAAGCTTGCTAGCCTTGTTCCATCAGTCCAAGCGAGGCGATTACACCGAATTGCACTCTCCTCAGATGAAATTACAAGGAATACTGCATGGGAAAACAACATTAGTGAGGAATATAAGAGGCTGTGGTTGGCTGCAGGAGGAAATGAAGAAGACATGCCCATAATAACACTCCCAATAATGCAATTCAGAGAAACTAAAATATCAAATCAAGTTCTAGCCACATTAAATGAATGGGAAAAACCAACTCCAAAAGCTATATATCCAATCCCATGCAACTGGAGAGAGGCTGAATTCTCCCATTGGAGAAATCTACCATGTCAAGGCAGTGGCATTGATCACTTTCATAACGATCCAATCAGTAATGACTGGATCAAAAACCATCGTGGATTTTCGGAACGCCAATTCTTGACAGCCCTAAAAATCAAAGCAAATGTATATCCCACCCGTGAATACCTAGGGCGTGGAAAAAAGAATGCTCTTGTTTCATGCAGGCACTGCTCAGCCAAATATGAATCCCTATCCCATATTTTGGGACAATGTCCAGCGGTACAAGATGCCAGAATATCAAGGCATAATAAATTATGTGAAATCTTAAAGAGAGAAGCCAGAAGGCGAAAATGGGACATTTATCAAGAACCAAGACTATACACAAAGAATGGCGAGCTGCGAAAGCCTGACCTAATATTCAGCAACAATGGAGTAGCCCTGGTGGTTGATGTCACAGTTCGCTTTGAATATAAGGATAAGGAATTCCAAGACGCAGCTGCAGAGAAAGTGCGGCATTACAATGAATTAACATCAGAAATCAAAGCACTAACCGGTGCTCAGACTGTTGTGTACTATGGCTTCCCAATCGGTGCGAGAGGGAAATGGCCCGAGATTAATTATAAACTTTTAATGGATCTCGGGCTACCTGAGGGTAGACAGAGGGTAGTTGCAAAACTGTTTAGTAGGAGGGTGTTACTATACTCTGCCGATATTGTTAACACCTTTGCGAATATCGGGACCAAATTTACAGTGTGGAAATCTTGTAATGATTAAAATAATTCATGACCGCGATCACCTAACTTGGCAATATTTGGTTGGACGGGCCACCTGGGGATAACCTCAACCCCGAATAACCCGAAAAAGAAACCCACCCGGGTTTTATAA
>NW_027132318.1:0-3786 GCF_026122565.2 Emydura macquarii macquarii | reverse complement strand
CTCTCTGAGCTGCATGGGACGTGTTAAGGAAACTCACTCACACTAGGCTGGCCGCAAACACGAGATTCCTTCCAAGGGTCAAACTGGTTCAATTCCGAGGGTTTGAAACTACAGCTGGGAACTGGTGCAGGCTGGAGCCTCCCAGCCGCACTCCCTGTCCTCCGGCCGGGAGGGGACCGGCACCGAACCGACCTTGGGGTGTTCCTGCTGCCCCTGCTCTGTGCGCGCCCAGCCAATTCTCAGTTACCCCACACCCCAGCTGGGTTTCCTGCGGCGTGAGCAGGGATCTGGCCAGAGCTGAGAGCCGCTGTGTCCTCACTTACCCACACAGGTAACGTTCTCTGTGAGAAGGCGCACTGCGCGCTGGTTGTCCCACACAGCCCAGGCATTCCTGGAATCCGAGTTTTGAGCCCGTCTCACACATACGATCTCAGGGAGCGAAGGCCAGGACCCCGCAGGGCAGTTCAGCTTCGTCCGTTCATTCTGGCCATAAAACGGCCGGTCTGACTCAAACCGCAGTCTGGCGTCCCACTGGGGCCTGCGGCATTTCTCTGCCAGAGACAACGGGGCTTGGAGTCAGGGAGGGCTGGAGCCAGCCCGGCTGGGCCCTGGAAAACGAGGGGCAGAGCACGAGGCCCGGCTGGTGCAGCCCTGGAGGCGGTGGGGGTCTGACAGGGCTCTCCCGGCTCCCACTGGGGCGACCCGAGGGATCCTCTGCCCCGTTGGTGGGGCTGGGCCACGAATGGACCCGGCAGCCTGTGGAGGCACCAGGGCTCTGAACACACTGGGCGAGTCCGGCGGGGTGGGGCTGACCCCAGCAGCTCACGCTGGGGGTGGCGAGGGCACGATTCAGGACCAGTCTCCTTGGGGAACGTTTCTGCCCCGCGACGTCCTTGGGGCCTCACCCCCTGCCCAGCCTGGGGCTCTCCTGCGTCGGGCCCATGTCACCGCAGGGCTGGGACCAGGCCTGTTGGATCGGCAGGGCCTGCGCCCACCCCGATGGCTGGGAGCTGAGCTGGGCACTGGCCCGTGTGCCGCTCTCCAGCAGTGGGGTCAGATGAACGAGAGCAGAGACCCCCACCCCATCCCCCTCCCTGCGACCCACGGGCCTCCCGCCGGGGCAGAGCCTGGGTGGGGAGTTCAGTGCCTGGGATCGAATCCCCCCAGCCTGTCCTGCAGCCCGTGTGTGGGGAACTCACCAATGCAGCTCACACGACGCGTATCCCATGCCACGCGCCCGGCCCTGTACGTACATTGCATCAAAAACGATCTCTTCTCGTACTGCTCCGGGCGACACCACACCTGCAGCCCCTCGTCAACAGTGAACTCGGTCTGTGTGGAGCGAGCAGTGACTGACGGGGGCCAGTCTGCTGCCGTGGTCGTACAAACCCCTGGAAGGAAAGAAATATCCCGCCTCAGCAAATCCGTCCCGCACCACGACGGCTCCTCCCCTCCCGGCAGAGCTGGCGGGACTGGGCCGCCCCGGGGAGGGGGATCACCCACTGCTGGCACCGCGTGCGTAACGCGCCTGCCGCACTGTGCCCCTCATCCCGCCGTGTCTGCTCCTCCCCGTTAGCCAACGTCCCCCACACTCCAGAACACGAACCCCCCCCACGCCCGTCTGCGTCCCCGTGCCCCACACATCGCCATGGCAACTGAGCTCCTGCCCCAGGGTCACCATCCAGCCCAGTCTGTCCTGAGCCACCCACCTGCCCCTCGCACCCGGGCCCCGGCACACCTGCCTGGGTAACATCAGCTGCTCAGAGGCAAACGCCTCCTCTGCGCCCCACCCGAGAGACCCCCAGGCAGATCCCCAGCCCCCCAGCCCCTGCCTGCCTCTGGAGCTGCTCCCCGAGGACCTGTCCCCCCCGATCAGCCCCACACTCGGGCCGATGAGCTGGGGTCACGTCACAGCCGGGCTGAATTCAGCTTCTCCACTCTCCTCCCAACCCGCCCCTTGAGCGTCTCTGCCTCGTCCCCGGGTCCCTCCGTTCCCAGCTCTCGCTGCTTCACCCCGGCCCCCTGTGCCCTGTGCGGTCTGAGGCCTTGTTCTTGGCTGAGCAGCAGAGACCATGTTAGCAGAGACAGAACCGCGAGCTACGACACGTGTGGTCCCAGCTCCACCTCAGACAGTGTCAGATCGGGCTGCTAGGAAGGTGCCGGTGCCCTAATGGTACCTGCCCCACTAGACAGGAACCAGATCTCAGGGTGTTTCACGGCAACGTGCTGGCTAGCATTCTGCCTGGCCAGGAATCACCGACCAGCTGTTGTGGGTGTAAAATCTACACGTCTCAGTGTTTTGTCTTAGGGTCCCCACTGCTCTATTGTGTAGCTGAATGATTTCTGTCTGCAGCTCTGATTGGTTCTGTCTGGTGCATTATTAATTGTGCACTATTCAAACCAGCGAAGGTGGTGGGCTGGGAGCGGTTAAAGAACAGGTTCGTAACGGGCTGGGATTGGAGTTTGTAGCACTTCAGTTTAAATGACTGGCTAAGGCACAGCTAAGCAGGACCCAGGCTTTAACTATCTCAACTAAGGTCCAAAAGGAAGATCTTAGGAACCTAACTCCAGGGCCCAGCCCAGGTCAGAGCTGCCAGACCTCAACCCCTCCCAGCCACACCCTGCAGCTGGAGTCCCCAGATGATCTGATCCCGACTGGCCGCCAGGAGCAGTTTGTCTGGCTCAGTGGGAGTGGGGAGCATTGTGTGCCTGGCGTGTGTTGTGTTTTGGTAGCTGGTAATAAACAGAGAATAAGGAGATTACTGGTCAGGCTCCGTCACTGGTAAAAGGCCCTGCCAACCCGCCGAGAATTACTCCCAGAGCCGTATGGACTGGGAAGGGTGGAGGTGCCTTAACCGGGCTATGCCTTGAGTCCTACGGGTTGGAGGAAAAGGTGGGGTGACCCCGTGTGCGGGTAGCAATGGTCTCACCTGGGCCCACAGAGCCCTGCCCTGTTGGGACACTCTCCCTGCCTCCATCCTGGCCACAGTGACCCCAGACGCTTTCTGCAAGGGCGCTGCCCTCTGCCCACGCTGGCCGGGGCCCGTGTTTTACGCCGGAAGGGTCATTGGCTGAGGGAGCCTGGTATGAGGCTGCCAGGGCCAGAGACAAGGGGGCACCTGTCACTAGCACAGAGGCTGAGACGCCAACATGGACACCCATGGGAACGGCGGGGGTGTGAGGGCCGGTCACTCGGGAGCTGTGAGGTGCTGGGGGGGGGGGACGCCGGAGCCCTGTGATCGCGGTGACTCCAGCGGCTCACACTCACCTGTGCAGGTGGCAGTCCCACTCCATTCACTCCGGCTCCCGCTCCTTGTGCAGCTGATCTCAGGCGCTGAGGGCCAGTACCCTGCAGGGCAGCTCCACGTCACCGAGTCCCCGGGGCTGTAGAACTGCTGCATCCGGTCGAACTGGACCCTGGAGTCCGAGGTGCTTGGGGCTTTGCACTTCTCTGTACACAGGGGTAAGAGGATGGGTCTGAGAAACGGTTTGAATGGAGGCTTCTCCGGGCACCGTGGCTGAGCCATGCCTGCTGTTACCACAGCTCAGGCCGGCTGTCCCGTCCCCAGGGGCTGGGCCTGGACCGTGCTGTCTGGTCACCAACAGATTTCACACCATGGCCCATTATCACTGTGACAAGGGCCTTCATCACCACCCAGGATCCAACGCCACGTGCTGGGGAGCTGAGTGGGGGGGGCCGGTGGGGTCCCACTGTGTTGTCTTCAGCCCTTAGATACAACTTCCCTGCCTGGCAAAGAGAATAGTTCATGGCCTGGCCGTGCTTCG